>NC_092879.1:29798745-30028745 GCF_028372415.1 Notamacropus eugenii | reverse complement strand
AACTAATTAAATCATAGGTCAGGTTGAAAAAAAATTGGAAGAGGGTAGAATGTGGGATTTTGTTCCTCAGAGTCCAATATTTAATAATATTATTTCCCAAAATCTTCCCAGATCTTTTAATATCCATTGTCTTTTTCAAGTAATATGTACATGAAATTGTCCATAGATTTTCATCCTGATTGATAGTTTTGTACTTTTGCACAAAGGTTACTGCACAGGGTTAGCAATCAGTCACCTTCCATAACTGCTGCTGTGTTTCCCTGACAGGAGATTGGGAATTCACTTATTAACCTAAAAAACAAAACAAAATAAAAACCCACCAAATTAATCAATGGTCTTCTAGTGACATCTGGTGGTTTGAAGGCATTATTACACATTCTTACCCACTTTTAAGTGGAATTTTGTACTTGAGATGGTTAGAATTAAACTGCTTTCCCATCAAAGCTCCCTGGTCCACATAACTTAAAGTAATGGAGGAGAACAAGGTTCTAGTTCCCTATGGAGAGTAGTGATTTTCCTTGCTGTTCCCATAGATCTAGGACCATAGGTTTCACATAGGATTCTCAGGACCTAGGCCACTTCTATTTCAAGAACAAGACACTCCACGTCTTAGCCGTCCCTTATTACCTGGAATGACCTTCCTCTTCCTCTTCATTTCGGCCTACCGGCTTCCCTGGTTTCCTTCAAGTCCCTATCAAAATCCCACCTTCTGTAAGAAGCCTTTCCCAACCACTCTTCATTCCAGTGTTTTCCCTCTCTTAATTTATTCTGTCTATAGCTGGTTTGTACAAACGTATTTGCTTGTTGCTTCCCTCATTAGATTATAAGCCCCTTGAGGGCAGGGACTGTCTCTTGCCTCTTGTAATCTCCACGGTTTAGTTAGTAGGTCCTAGAGCTAGGATCCTCTGTGTGTACTCCATTCAGTTTCCCCTTGGTTCTCTAATATTTCATCAGATTTATGTGCTCCCCTTTACAGGCCTGCATGTGAGGACCATTCTTATGTGTGAGGACATCCCCCAGTGGAATGGGTGGATGAGAACAATTTGTTCCAATGGCCAAGAATGGTGCTGTGGAGCGCTTAGAGTTTGGTTAGACATGGAAGACTCCAAGGTTATCTACTGCCTCCCGAGCCATCATCAGTCGTCCTGACTTTTGTCCTGCTACTGGACTTTGATGATTCTGGAAGTGAGTAAGGCTGATGACTGTGCAGCTTGGCCTCACTTAAATCTAATTCACATGCAAGTCAAGGCATCCCCCTGTGATGTCACTGGTCCTCTTTGGAAATGAAGAAGCAGGGTACCCTTAGGGGAAGATGGGAGGCAACATGTGCCAAGCAACTCAAACTACCATGATCACCTTGACCACCACCTCCCCCCAGACTCAGTCCAGGACCCTAAGCCCAAGAGCCTTGGGAATAACTGTTTTTCAACCACCAGACTGATTTCTAGCCCAGCCCCCACAGCCATCATGGAGGAGGAGTCCACTTTCCTTGTCACCACCAGCATCAACTGCTTACCAAGTGCCAGCAAGAGCCAGATGAGCACAAAGAACCTTGGGAGTGGCAGGGCCCCTCCAGACCCTCCATTGCTCCTGCTTTCAGTCCAGATGTCAGAGCCATTATCTGAGGAAGAAGGGTTCAGCCATCCCCATCAACTAACTAAGGTGAGGTGGGCCAGCCTAGCTGAAGCAGTCAGGCACCCCTAGAAAGAGACAGGAGGCAAAATGTGCCAGGCGAGTCAAACCACCACCACCACCTTGACCACCCTCTCTCCTCGGACCGTGATGGAGACAGCCCAGGGACCTAGAACCCAAGGGCCTCGAGAGGGACAATGCTTCTAGCCCAGTGCCCACAGCCATCAGCCTGTGAAGGCAACCCCTGTAGAAATGCAGCCTGGCTCCTGCTCCTACGGTGCTACAGCCACATCTACTAAGGATCCAGAAAAGAAAGGTCTTGTCCCCAAAGTCCTTGCCCTTGTCAAATGGTTCAACGTCAGAAACAGATATTTTATCAGTGGGAATGCCATTGAAAAAAGAGGTATTCCTATCGGCTTTACCTCTGCCTTCTAAGGACCATGAGACATTTCCATGGGACCTGAAGATCAAACATTCTATGTGTTTGATCTCCCCTCTCCTCTTCCTCCCATTCCCTCCCCTCTCCCTAGAAAAGTGTCAGTTTCCTGACAGCAGGTATTGTCTGTCTTTCCTATTTTTATCCCCAGCTCTTAGCACAGTGTTTTGCATATAGTAAGCATTTAATAAAAGCTTCATTTACTCATTCATTCATTCACACACTTTCATTCATGATTCATTTATTCATCCATTCACTCATTCATTGTCAGTTTACTCAGGCTATTGATTGACTCTCCACCAAGGAGATGTCAAGGAGACATTCATACCCTCTACATGTGTGTGTGTAACCTGTGGCCTATTACTCTGATTTCTAATCTTGAGGACTGCTCTTTGGTTTGGTTTGTGCTCCTCTCCCACCCCCACTCCCCATCTCCAGGAACATGCGAGTTTGACTCTGAGGGGAATTCAGGTCCCTTGCCAAAGTCAGATTAGTAGCAGGTTGAAAGCATAGGACAGATTTTATTTAATATAAGTAAAAAACAGAGCAAGAACTCTTTCCTCCATCTTGGAGCCTGGGAGGCCTGCTGGAACCAGGATTTCTAGAACAGCAAAGTGTCTGGAAGGCCACAGTCCAAGGCCATTTTTGCTGGCTAGAAGTGAGGCCTATAAAACCAGAGGGAACATCCTATTCTTCTGAAAACTGAAGGAGTCTATGCTCAGAATGAAACCGAATTCTATTTAGGCAAGAAATGTGCTTATGTATACAAAGCACAGAATAACCCAGTGAGTCCTGGTGGAAAACCCAACAGAACAAGAGTGACCTGGGAAAAAGTTTCTCTGGTTCATGGAAATAGCAGAATGGTTTAAGCCAAGTTCAGAAGCAATCTTCCTGCCAAGACCATTGGACATAGGATTTGAGTGATGCTCTATCCCTCAAGGATCTAGAACAGGGATGGGGAACCTGTGGCCTTGAGGCCACATGTGGCCCTCTAGGTCCTCAAGTGTGACCCTTTGACTGAATCCACACTTCACAGAACAAATCCCCTTAATAAAAGGATTGGTTCTGTAAAACTTGAACTCAGTCAAAAGGCCGCACCCAAGGACCTAGAAGACCTCATGTGGTCTTGAGGCCACAGGTTCCCCAACCCTGATCTAGAATGAAAACTGATTAAATAAAATTACACATTTTTTTTTTGTGAACATAAAAAAACCCAAACAAACAGTAGAGCAAGGCCTTCCCTATTAAAATCCATAGACAGTCAGAAGGGAATAGTCCTTTGGCTTGTAATACCATGCTCTCTCTACACAGGCACCTGTTGCAATGCATACACAGTACCTCCTTAAAGATGTCCTTACCTCTTCAGCAGGCCCTTCACACTGGCTCTTCTCAGTTGCCCTCTCTTTCTCCCGGGGATCCCTGGAACATTTTCACTTTTTCCCAGCTTGGCTTCCCATCCTGATGGGTGCATGGCTACTTCTCCCAAGGTGTCTTCCTGACCCCAATTTCAATACACTAACCACCAGGCTATATGACCTCTCATCTGTGCTAGCATCTGTGTGCCATTTCCTTTCAAGGGAAGCAGTAGGGTCTTGTAGATAGGGCCCTGGGCCTTCTCTTCTCTCTGGCTAAATGTGGGATCTAATGATCCCCACTTTTTTTCCCAACCCCTTGGTATGTAACTCGGACCTAAGGCCCTCCTAGCTGCCCTACTCTGGACAGTCTCCAACTTAAAAACAGCCTTCCCAACCTATGGTGCTCGGATCTGAGCACAGGGCTCCAGGTGAGCTTTGAGGGCAGAGGGCAGCAGATTTATCCCTGGATGCGGATTAATGTCTCTCCTGAGGCCACCCAAGACTCCTGGGGTTCAGTCTGTTACTCACATTGCCTCTGCTCAGGGCGATTTCTACCAAGAGAACCTTGAATAAAAGTGATTAGTTTCAGACAAACCACAACAGAGCCTTGAATTATGGGTATTTCATTATTTTGCTAATCAATTATTTATTTATTTATTATTTATTATGGGTCCTGATGCACAACTGTGGAAAAAGCAAGGAAAGGCAACAATTTCTACCCAAATACATTGAAGCAGTTAAAGGCAAACCCCCCCCCCCCATCCCAACAGATTATTATCATTTTGACTTGTATACCTCATCCCTTCCCACCCAGTCAAAGGGTCTTCATGCAAGTAGGATGACTTACTTAGAAGTAGATGGCAGCTTCTACAGGGCTTAGCATATCATTCAGCAATGAATATTTACCTAAATACCAATAATATTTACCTAAAGCTTTTGATTATCCCCCAATGTACTGGCATTTCTTGGCAATCAGGACAAATGCTAACTTGGTTTTCAAAAGTGGCAGCCACATAAAGATTGCTCTAAAACTAGAAAGGATTGACTCCTCCCCCCTGAAGGAGATCACACAGGGTAAGTGGAGTCTCTGGGACTTCCCACTACAAAGGCACATTTATTTCTGGAATGCCCAATTTAATTTTCAACTAGAGAAATGACCACTAGCATTCCTCAGGGGGATTTGGGAAGGGTTCTCCCAGGTAAAGTTGGTAATATGGGAAGCAAACAGGGGAGGCCAGGGAGAAGGAGGGAAACACATTGAGGGGAGGGAGTGAGAGGAGGGAACTGGGGCAAGAAATAGAGGAGGGGGAGATAGCCCAGCAGAGACTGCTGGGGTCATGAGCAGGCATAGTAGAAGTAGTAGGAGGAATTCCTAGCCTGCACTCCAGAACTTGGCATAGTAAATAGATTGCTAGTGTATCAGAAAGACCTAGATGTGACTCTGGGCAAGCCCTTTAGTCTTTCTCTGTCTCAGTTTTCTCATCTGTAAAATGTGGATGACAGCAGTACCTAGCTCCCAGGGTTGTAGTGAGAATCCGATGAAAACAACAGATGAAAAATACTTTTGCAAACCATAAAACTCCATATGCATTATTAAATAATAATTATTTCCATTTCTCTAGAAAAACTATAATCATCTCATTTTAAGCTTTAAATTTGTAAAACTTTTTTTAAATTTTACTAATTTACCAAGTAGGATAGGAAGTATATTATTATTCCCGTTTCATGGATGGAGAAACTGAGGCTCACTGAGGTTAAGTGACTTGTCCAGGCCTCTAATATGATTCCAAATACAGAAGTGCAGCCATCTTGTCTTCCCCCCTCCCCCAACCAACTGCTCTGCAAAGCATGATCTTCTAAGCAAAACCACTCCTTAAAGCCACAATCACTGCTTGGGACCCGAGGGTCTCACCTGTAGGTGGCAGAGGCTACACTTAGCTAAAGGTTTTAGTCTCCACCAGATCCCCTTCCCCTCCCCCTTCCCAGACCCTTCCCTCCTCTCAGACACCTGCTGGGGTGGGGAGGGGGAGATCTGAGAGCAAATTCCGGTAGAGGGAGACCCCGGGGCGTAAGACAAACCGAACTGACTTCACCGGGTTGCGGTAGTGCCCGTCAGCCCTGGGAAACGCACAAAACAACCAGAAATAGAAAAAAGTTTGGGTAACCGAAGGCCACCTGTGCAAGCCTGCCTGGGAACCCAGAATGGATTAAAAAAAAAACAAAAAACAAAACAACCTCGTAAAGTGAAAAGGCATTTCAACAGATTGAAAAACATTCAGAAATAATCCACCAAGATTAGATATAACCTCCACCTCTCCCCCCTCAGAAAGGAAAAGAAAAACCAACCCAGAAATTAATTTTCTTCAAGGGGCCGTTGTCCAGTGAAGTTCCAATCGGTGTGGGCTTGCAGGGCAGGTCTGTTTAGTGAAAATCCAAATGAATACTTTAGTCTGGAAGGGTGGATGTCCAGGGTAGCTCAGTCCAATAAAGTCCAAGTTTTTAGGCAGCGTGGGTGTCCAAGGGAACTTGGTCCAATAAAGTCCAAGTTTGTCGGCAGGATAGCTTGGTCCAATAAAGTCCAAGTTTTTAGGCACAGTGGGTGTCCAAGGGAACTCGGTCCAATAAAGTCCAAGTTTGTCGGCAGGATAGCTTGGTCCAATAAAGTCCAAGTTTGTAGGCAGAGTGGGTGTCCAAGGGAACTCGGTCCAATAAAGTCCAAGTTTGTAGGCAGAGTGGGTGTCCAAGGGAACTCGGCTCAATAAAGTCCAAGTCTGTAGGCAGAATAGCTCGGTCCAATAAAGTCCAAGTTTGTAGGCAGGATAGCTCGGTCCAATAAAGTCCAAGTTTGTAGGCAGAGTGGGTGTCCAAGGTAGCTCGGTCCAATAAAGCCCAAGTCTATAGGCAGGATAGCTTGGTTCAGTAAAGTCAAAGTCTATAGGCAGGATAGCTCGGTCCAATAAAGTCCAAGTTTGTAGGCAAGGTGGGTGTGCAGGACAGCTCAAGCACAATAAAGCCCAAGTCAGTAGGTATGATGAATGTCCTGGGTATTTCTATCCAGTGAAGATAGTCGGTGGTTTGGCCAGGGTGGGCTCTCTAGACAGCTGTCTAGCATGGCCTGGAGTTAGTTACTCCTTCCCCATCCAGCTGCCCTTAGTATTTCAGCCAGGGGTAGGCCTCCAGGGAAGACTTACTTCGGTCTCCATAATCATAAAGCAGCTCTTCGCCTACCTCGATGTCCCGGGTGGCAATGACGATGAGGTGAGGTACTCCATCAATAGGGTGCAGCTTTGTCTGACAGTTTCCACTCTTGCTGTGGTTGATGAGACGCCCCAGACGGCCAGATTCTTTGGTGGCATCCACGCAGTAGCTTTTGCTCTGGTAGTGGAAATAGTACATGTAGCAGCCGGTGGCAGGGTTCTTGGCATAGCGGGCCTCCCGCTTCTTGGCATCCTTCAAGTTGATGAGGTCCCCGTGATACTCCACTAGAAAGTCACCCCGTCTGAAGGGCTTGGTGGTGATCACTCCACGACCCTTCCCATCAAAGAAACCGACTCTCATGCCCTCCTCCTTACCACTCTTAATCAGCTCATTGAGCCTGATCCGGGCCTCAGTGAGCAGCTCTCCGCAATTCTTCCGATTGCTCCGTCGGACTGAGAAGAATTCTGTTACCTTGCGGTTCTGAGATGGGTCCTTGGCCTTTAAGATGCGCTTAGATGATCTGACCTTCATGATCCTCTGCTTGCCTGGACCCGTTCCATGCTGGGAGCTGGTAGAGGTGCTAGCCTCCTGGAAGGTGGTATCAGCATCCTGTGGGGGCGCCTTTGCCAGGGCCGGAGCTGGGGCTGGGGCCGGGGCCTGGGCTTGGGCCCGGGCCTGCAAAGCCGCGCTTCGGGTACGAGGAAGGAAATTCTCACTTTTTCCGGGGCTTTTGCCTCTCCTTGCTCTCCGTTTCTGAGGTTTTGATTTCATGGTGCTTCTTCTCTGAGGAACTGTAGTGATGAAAGAGCAGAGGGCACCAGTGGTGGTGGCAGAGGAGGTAGCAAAGGAAGAGGGAAAAGAGGAAGTCCTTGGACTTGGAGTCAGGAAGCTCTGAGTTCTAGCCTTCCACGTGGTGCCTCCTCGTACCGCTCTAGAGATAGAATTTACAGAGGAGTTGAATCTGCATCCGGTGGAGTGACCTTTCCTATCCGGGATGAGAAAATTTCCCAAACTTGATACTTCTGTAGCCGGGCTGGGAACAATGTTACTTGCTAAGCAGCCTGTACCAAAATCAGGACTTTATCTGTGTCCGCAGAGAGCTCCCCCGTTACTCCTGGTTTCCACCGCCAGGACTGACCAGAACAAACTGATTCCTCCTCCACCATTCATTAGTTAGTTCATCAGGTGAGATGACTTTTGTGAAGTGTTTTATGTAAGGCTAGCTATTTTCTAACCGATGGTCAGAATGGAGGGCGGAGGGGGCCAAAGTGTAGTGGACTGGCCGACTTTGAAGCTGTAGTAACCTGAGTTCAAGTCCCGCCTTGAACAGGTGATGGCTTCATGCCCAGGAGCAAGAATGTTACAGTGTCTGTGCCTGAAGCAACTTTCTAAGGCTCCAAGTTGCAGAGAACAGCCCACTGGCAGAGAAGGTGGGAGTTTTCTCATCCCGGAATGAACGGGAGTCTTCTTAACACCAACTTCCCGTATAGCAGTGAAATCAGAGTCCACTCCCTGTGCCCTTTTACTGTTACCATTCTTTCTTCCCTCCTCTCCTTTCTTCTGTACTTCTCTGATGGCGTTCCCTTGCCGTGTGACCTTAAAATATGAAACATAATTGATCTCTTGAAGCAGAGGGTAAATTCCAGAATACCTATTGGCACTTATGCCCAAGTTGACCCTTGATGGCTCATAAATGCATCTGCCCCCCTGATTCTGGGCCAGACTGTTCCCCCCTTCCCCCATCTACTGCAGAATTCAAATACTTCTAATCTAGAATGCTGATTTGTCCATCAATAGATAACTACTATTCCCAGAAAGTCATCTTACATAGCAATACTTGAAATTTACATGGTGCCTTGCAATTATGTAAAACTCTTTCTGCACTCTAGCCCTGTGAAATACACAGAACAAATGTTACTAATCCCATTTTAGGGGTGAGGAAACTGAGGCACAGAAAAAGAGAACAGCTTGGCTGTGGTTCTATGAACACAAATATGTGACTAGAGCCCAAAGATGCAGTATGATTTTGGGCAAGTCATTTCACTTCCCTGGAACTCAGTTTCCCTTTCTGTAAAAATGAAGGGGTTGGACTCAGTGACCTTTGATGTCTCTTCTGGCTCTAAATCCATAATCTGTAAAAATAGACTCTTGGATGCGATGACCTTTCAGGATCTCTCTAGCTCCAAAGCTATGAACCCAGGATCTTTAAAATAAAGGGGAGGGGCAGAGTTTGGTCCCTGATGGTCTCTGAGCTCCCTTCCAGCTTTAAATCTATAGTGTATTGGACCTCAAAGGACCCTTGCAGTTCTAAATCTATGATTCTCTGTGGAAACACAAGTAATTTATAGAACTTTTCTGAGCCTCAGCTTCCTTCTTTGTAACGTGGGTATTGGGCGCACTGGACTCTGTGAGCTTCCTTTCAACTCTAGATCTGGGTCCCGATGTCTCTTGTCCCCTTCAGAATCCTTGATCCATTCCCCTGCTTCCCCTTAGCTATCACCCTAGCTCTCCTCTCCTTTTTGACTTCAGAAAGTCATATGCCTCTCCTTTCTCTCCTTTCATTCTTTTCTAAGACCTCTGAAATCTGCCTTCTAACCTCATCATTCAGCTGAACCTGCTGTCTCTAATGTCACCAATAATTTCCTCATCACCAAATCTAATGGCCTTCTCTAAGCACTCCTTGTCAGTTTCTCTGCAGTCATAGACAATGTCAGTTGCCTTCTTCTCCTGGATTCTATTTTCTCTAGGC
Organism: Notamacropus eugenii; assembly: GCF_028372415.1. Lineage (NCBI taxonomy): Eukaryota > Metazoa > Chordata > Mammalia > Diprotodontia > Macropodidae > Notamacropus > Notamacropus eugenii. Next base: position 30,019,375 of record NC_092879.1, on the reverse strand, counting down.
TTTCATAACCTAGTCTCTTCTACAGCTCCAACCAGTCTGATTGCTCCTTTTCATTCTCCTTGGCTGGGCTTTATTGATGTCATGCCCACTAACCATAGGGGTCCCAAAGGACCCTGTCCTGGGCTCTTCTCTTCTCCCTCATGGATTTCAGCAGCTTTCCTATATCAATCATCATGTCTATGCACTTGACTCCTAGATCTATATATCCACACCTAATATCTCAGTCCTCACATCACCAATTTCTTACTGGATATCTCAAACCATTGTTGTTTAGTCCTGACTTTCCATGACCCCACTTGGGGTTTTCTCAGAAAAGATACTGGAGTGGTTTGCCATTTCCTTGTCTAGTTTATTTTACAGATGAGGAAGCTGAGGCAAGCAGGGTGAATGACTTGCCCAGGGTCACCCAGCTAGTAAGTGTCTGAGGCAGGATTTGAACTCAGGAAGATGAACCTGATGACTGCAGTGCGACATTGCTACCTGGATATCCTACCTATAGATACCTCAAACTCAATAAGTCTAAACTCCTTAATTTTCCTTTTACCATACAGGGCACCCCTATCCAAGCTTAAAACCTCAGTTTTACCCTTGCCTCCTCGCTAGCTCTCACCTCCCATATCTGATCTGTTAACAAGTCCTGTTATTTCTGTCTACACATCATGTATAGGTCCCTTTCTCTCCATTCACAATGGCATCCTGGTTAATGCAGGAATCATCTCATGCCTGGATGTCACCTCATCTCTCCCCACTGCAATCCCTCTTCCACATAGCTGCCAAAGGGATTTTCTAAAAATGCAGGACTGACCATGTCACCTCCTCCCCTCAATAAACTCCAGTGGCTCCCTTTTATCTCCAGGATCCAAGATAAAGTCTTAGAGTTGGTTTTCAAAGCTCTTCCCAACCTGGCTCCTCCTACCTTTCTAATTTTCTTGTACTTTAGTTCCATCCATGTTCTCTGTGACCCTGTGACCCTGGCCTCGGTGCCTGTAGCTCACGCGCACCTGCCATCTCCTGACTGGCTATCCCTTAAGCCTGCAACACTGTCCCTCCTCATCTCTACCTCTTGGGTTCTCTGGCTTCTTTCAAGACAGCTTAAATCTCAGCTTGACTCAGCACCTCCCTCCTCCCAGCCCCTGGCCTGCTGACCTGCTGGTGCCTTTCCACTCAGAGACCACTTGTCATCTACTCTGTATGACTGTTCTATGCACATACCTGTGTGCATGATGTCTCTCCCATTAGGGAGCACACAACTACCCACTTAATCACTATTGCTAACTTCATGCTCCTTTACCTGACACTCAAGGCCCTCTGCAAGCAAGTGCCATCCTTTGTTTCCACACTTTTCTTCTACTACTTCTCACTGATTCAACCAGCCCTGCTTCCTAAACAGGTCTTGTGCCCTGCTACAAATGAGATTCATTTCCCTTCTCTTCACATGTGGGATTCTCCCTCATCTTTTACAACCCTGGTAATAGGCTACTTCTTGCAGTGAGTCAGCCTGTCATTCACTCCCCCCTTAATAAATGCTTATTGACTAGGTGACCTTGGACCAGTCCATTCCCCTCCCTGTGCCTCAGTTTCCCTATCTGTAAAATGAGGGAGGACTTTATGACCTGTCAGGTCCCTTTCAGCCCTAGAGCTAGGATCTCATGTGTGATCTAGGGGAACTCCTTTCCCCTTTCTGTGTCTCAGTTTTCCCATCTGTAACATGAAGGAGGTTAGACTCTGGTCTCTGTGGTCCCTTCTAGCCCTAGAGCTAGGATCTCATGTGTGACCTAAGGGAAGTCATTTCCCATACCTGTGCCTCAGTTTCCCCATCTGTAACATGAGGGAGGTTAGGCTCTGTGCCCTCTGAGGTCTCTTCCAGCCCTCAAGCTAGGATCCCATGTGTGACTTAGGAGAAGTCCCTTTCCCTTTCTTTGACTCAGTTTCCTCATCTGTAAAATGAGGGAGGTTAGATTGTATAGCCCCTGAGATCCCTTCCAGCCCTAGAGCTAAGATACTGTGTGTGACCTAAGGGAAGTCCCTTACCCTCCCTGTGCCTCAGTTTCCCCATCTGTAACATGAGGGAGGTTAGACTCTATTGCCTCTGGGGTCCCTTCCAGCCCTCAAGCTAGGATCCCATGTGTGATCTAGGCAAAGTTCCTTCCCCCTTCTTGTGCCTCAGTTTCCTCATCTATAAAATAAGGGAGGTTAGAATGTATAGCCTCTGAGGCCCCTTCCAGCCCGAGAGCTGGAATTCTACCTGTGATCTTGGGCCAATCCCTTTCCCTCCCTGTGCCTCAGTTTCTTTCTCTGTCTGTTGGAACTAGCCCAACCCCCTGTCAGATGAAGGGGGTGGGCTAGATCCCTTCTTATTTTCAATTCTGGATCCTAATTCTGCCACCATATGACAGTTTAGCTTGAAACTAGAATTAAGGAAAAGTGAACTATTCATATAAGTGACTGCATTTTGATGGGAAAGGATGGGAGAGCTTTCTTTCTTCCCTTACTCTCCAAATTGTTGAATGATGCCTGTTAGTACAGAGATATAGCATGGTATAGAATTAGGACAGTATAGTAGTACAGGCTGTGGGCCTGGGTTCACCTGGACCATCGGCTCCTTGGGCAGTTCCCTGTGGCCAAGGGTCTGATCCTCAGCTTTGGGGGTTCAGAAACCCCTTGTTCATCAAGCACCTGCTAATCAATTGGGCACTGGGATGCAATTCATACATACTCCCATACTCTGTACCCAAGAGTTTGAGTGTACAAGAGTGTGGGTGGGGATGTCTAGCGACATAGGCAGGCCCTCTGTACAAGCCTATGCACCAAAGTTTATTTAAAGAAACCCAATGGGAATGTCTCCATTTACACACACCAATGAGCATGTAGTAAGTGTTTACTGTGTGCCCGGAATTATGCCAAACACTGCAGAGAGACAATAGAACAAGATGGTCTCTTCTCTGCAGGAGTTCATATTTTCATAGCTACATTGCTAAAAATCAAGCTATTAAACCAGTACTGTGTTCTAGGTGCTGTGCTAAGTTCTGGGAATATCTAAAAAAGAAACTGAGCCATTCTTTACTGTAGAGAACTTACGTTCTAACAGAGGAAGACAAAACACAACTCTGCTGGCCCCTGTGTCCTTTAGAAGATCACAAGTTTGCTTCATTGTCCATCCTTTGATTAAAAACAGGAAAGAGTAGATATGAAAGGGAGAGAAGCAACATAGTTACTGTATGTCCCAGGCCACATGGAGATAGGGTACCCTCCCAGGAGCTGGGCCGGCAGTGTAGAGGGGCAACAGTTTGCTTGGACCTTCTTGTAATAGGAGGGTTCCGGGTGACCAGGGGAAGACAAGTCACCAAGAGATGCTGAAAAGTGGGGGAGGGCAAGTTTGCTGGCTAGGAGGTGAGGGAACATTCTAGAGAGTAGCCGATCTGGGGGTGAAGTGAGTGTGGTTGGGCCCCCTCAATTCCTGACTCAAGACTCCTCCATCAGGGAAGTTGGCACCTGGGTACAGGTAGCCAAGGTTTTTGGCGAACAATCCTGAGAGCCAGTTGAGCTGGGAGAGGATAGATGTGTTCCGTAGGATTTTGATTCTCCTGTTAGTCAGACAGTGCCTTCTCTTGCCAGGACATGAAGGTCAGAAGGCAGTTTAGTGAGCACAGATAAATTATTTTAAGGGAGCCATTAGGGGTTTACACCAGCCAAACAAACAGAAACCCAGGCCATAAGGACTTCCCTCTCCTTTGGAAAATGCTAGACAAATTCTTTATTTCTAATCTTTCCCTTTTAAGAAAACACAACTGTTCTATTCCAATTATTCTTAGGTGACTCAGTAGCTAGAAGGCTGGGCCTGGGATCGGGAAGACCTAAGTTCAAATCCAACCTCGGATATTTACTAGCTGTGTGACCCTAGGCTAGTCACTTTACCTCAAATATGGGGATAATAATGGCATCTATTCCCAGGGTTGTTTTGAGGATTGAATGAGATAATAATTATAAAGCACTTAGCACAGTGTCTGGCTTGTGCTTTTTTCCTTCTGCCACAGCTTGCTTTATGTCACCTTAGAGGTGACATTGATAGCCACTAAATTTGTTATTTATTGTTCAGTTGTTTTTCAGTTGTGTCTGACTCTCTGTGACCCCCGTTGGGGATTTCTTGGCAAAGATATTGGAGTGGTTTGCCATTTTCTTCTCCAGATTATTTTACAGATGAGGAAATTGAGGCAAAGAGACTTAAGTGATGTGTCCAAGGTCACATAGCTAGCAAACGTCCAAAACCAGATGTGAACTCAGGAAGATGGGTCTTCCTGACTCCAGGACAGACCCTCTATCCACTTCTCTACCTAGTTGTCCCTAGCTTTATTTTACAAATGAGGAAACTCAGGCAAACTGGGTGAAGTGACTTGCCCAGGATCACACAGCTGGTAAGTCTCTGAGGCCAGATTTGAACTCAGGAAGATGAGTCTTTTTGACTCCAAGACAGGCACTCTATCCATTAGCTGCCCACTACTAAACCCACCCTTGTCAATGAGAAAGACAAAGTCCCGGACCAGTTTCATGCTCATTCTGTTGCCCCACCTCGCTGACCAGAATTGCCAGAGGACTGGCAGGCTCCTTATGGTACTCAGAGAAGGGAGGACCTTCAATCCCCCATCTCTTCCTGGGACCTCTCAATGTCTACCCTTACTCGCTAGTGAAGGAATTGTGATGATTTTGCATTTCCCTATATCTATGATGTTTAGAAAGGTGTGAATGCTCTGCCTCCCAATCCCACTGGGAGATCAGGTGTCCAGAATGTGGCTGATCACATCTCTGCTTCTGAGTTCTACAGGTAACTCTAAGGGGTGATAGGACTTTGTCAAATTCTCTAAACTTGAGCCCCATCACATATTCTCCCCAATATCAATTACCCATTACAGTCAGCATCTCCCCTATATCCCTGATCGACTCAGTGATTATCACCCCACTAGAAATTTAATTAATTCCCATCTATTAGCATTTATAAAAGGATATTTACCAAGAAGAGAGAATGTGAACAAGCCAGACAGATCCCTCTCATCTCTGGCATGCCTTCATCTTGATCCCTAGGAAAGTGGGTTTAAACTTAAAATGGTTGCCCCAACAAATTCACATCTGGTTGTTGTGTAGCTGATGGATGGGGTGGCTCACTTGCTTTCAGGTCGTGGTGTCCCTGCTGCCAGATAAACCTATAGTTTGCCTGGCTCAAGGAGGTTGCTCCTCAGGGTTGTATAATAAATCCACAACTTATGGCAAGCTCCACTGGTTCTTCTGCCTTTCAGAAGATCATAAGGCTGGCTCATCTTCAATCCTCCCATAGCTAAAAACAAGACAGAACAGACACAAAAGGGACAGAAGCAGCATAAGTATCATATAATCTAGGCCAGATTTCTTAAACTGTGGGTCGTGACCCCATATGGAATTGTGAAAAATTTGGCAGCAGTAAAAAGTTTCTGAACCCATAATGACCAAAACTTAATTAAAAATCAAATGCGCAGTGAATCCGAGATGTTTCTGGTGGCACTTGCCTGTGTTGCATCTCATAACTTCACCATGGCCTTGGTTCTGAACACGCAGCATGCGCACTTTGCCCTGCACAATGCCATACAACACCAATGAATGCTGTCAAAACTCAAAAAGGGGTCACAAGTGGAAAAAGTTTAAGAAGCCCTGGCATAGACCATGTAGAATCTGAGTGGTCTCCTCCACTGAGAGGCTCAGGGTGGTTCTTGCAAGAGAAAATCAAGCTGTGCACATTCTCTTTTGGCTCAGTAGCCCATTCAAGGTTTTTCTTCACCACCCAGTGAGAGAACAGAAAGCAACCACAGAATAGAAAGCTGGGCTCTTCCATTCTATGGCATCATAGCTCCCCAAATGTCCACTTGGGTCTTACGTTCTCATGGCTGGGTCCTCATTGGCCAGTACGCTATTACACTCTCAAGCAGAACCAGTTCTGAAGTACTTGCCTTGGGAAAAGCGCATCTATTTGCTGATTTGTCTCTTTCACTATGCTCTAAGAGGGATGGAGAACCTGTGGCCTCGAGGCCATGGGTGGCCTTTTAAGTTCTCAAATGTGGCCATTTGAGGGAATCCAAACTTCACAGAACAAATCTCCTCTAGGTCCTCAAGTGCTGCCATTTACTAGAATCCAAACATCACAGAACAAATGCCCTCTACGTCCTCAAGTGCTTCCTTTGAGGACCTAGAGGGCCACATGTGGCCTTGAAGCCTGCAGGTTCCCCACCCCTGCTCTGGATGCATGCTCTTGGGATGAGGAGGTCAGCTCCGCTCACCTTGGCCCCATTCTACCTTTCCAGCCTTTGTTTACCTTATTCTCTTGGATGATCATGCCAAACTGTCCTTCTCTGGGTTCCCCATAGATGACGCTCTGCCTCCTTCCTTGGGCCTGGCCATCTTTCATGCCTATAAGGTATGTCACCCCTGCTTCTTGAAATCCTTATGTCCTTTGAGCATTACCTCTTATAGGAAGCCTTTCCTGATTTCCATCCCCTGAACTACTAGGTACTTGTTGTGTAGTTTTCCTGTATATACTAATCTGTGTCTGTGTCTTCTCTCCTTAGGAAAATGTGCTCCTTGAAAGACAGACATGTTTCATTTTCATGTTTCTCTTCACATTCCCAGCAATTGAGTTGTAACATGGGAACCTCCTAGCACCTACCTCACAGAGTTGTGAGGATCAAAGGAGATTTGCAAAAAAGTACTTAGCAGTGCCTGGCACATAGTAGGTACTATAGGAATCCTTATTTACCTCCTCCTTCCCCTTCTCTGATTTGTATTTCACTTGATCTCAATACTTGGCAGATTGGTAGTTAAAGGAATAAGTATTTATTAAGCACTTACTATGTACATCAAGCACCACAGATGGATGGAAGAAGCATTTACATAGTGCCTACTGTATACCAGGCACTATGCTGGTTTTTTTTACAAATATCATGTCATTTCATCTTCACAATAGCCCTGAGAGGTAGGTGCTAGTATTATCCCCATGTTACAGTTAAGGAAACTGAGGCAGCTAGTAAGTACCTGAGGCTAGATTTGAACTCAGGAAGATGAGTTTTCCTGACTCCAAAACAGGCACTCTATTCACTGCACCACCTGTTCCTGTCTATATTTTACAGATGAGGAAACTGAGGTAAACAGGGTGAAGTGACTTACCCAGGGTCACACAGCTACTAAATGTCTGAGGTCAAATTTGAACTCAGGTCTTCCTGACTCCAGGCCCAATGCTCTGTCTACTACAGCATCACCTAGCTGCCTTATTGAGCAAGGTCAGTTTTCTTATTAGTCACTTCTAGGCCATCTACCTGTGGGATAGGTATCTCAATATGTAATTGAAACTCAATACAACCCAAACCACCCCTCTGCCAAACTTCCCCAGTTCTATTTGAGGCTATACTCAGGTTTTTCACTATGCAATCCTGATTCCTCTTTCCCTCAGTCCCACATTCAATCTGCTGCCAAGTCTTATCTATTCCAATACCACAGTGTCTCTGACATCTATACCCTTCTCTCCACTCTTATAGCCTCTGACTATTGATTAGTCTTTTAATTAATCTCCTTATTTTCAGTTTTTCCAATGACTTTACTTCCCTGGGACTCAGTTTCCTGAGGGATGGTGGACTAGATAGCCATAAGGGTACCTCTTCAATCCATTCTCCAAAGAGCTGCCAAAATGATACTCCTTTTTTTTTCCCTTTGGAGGCAATCAGATCTGGGCTCAGATCTGAACTCAAGTCTTCCTGACCCCAGGACTGGTATTCTATCCACTGTGCCACCTAGCTGCCCCCAAACTTATATTCCTAAGTCACAAACCTCACCTTGCCCCCTAACTCCCACCCTCCTACTCAAAAAATAGGTAATGACCTCCTTTTATCCCTAAGATACAGTACAAAATCCTCAGCCTAGCTCCCAATCTGATTCTCACATACCTTTCCTAGTTTATTTTCCATTACTCCCATTCAAGGACTCCCTGTTCCAGTCAAACCAATTGGCTATCTTCCGGTATGCAACACATTCCATTTCCCACCTCCTTATCTTTGCACAGGCTGTTCTCCATACCTGGAATGCTCTTCTTCCTCACTTCCTCCTGTAGGAATCCCTAGCTTCCTTCAAAGCTCAGGTCAGATTCTATCTCCTAGATGACTTCTTTCCTCATTTTCCCATTTGCCAGTACCCCCTCCTTTCTGAAATTTTTAGGTGTTATTTTGTATTTATCTAGCAATGTACGTGTTATATGTTCCCTGCCTCTCTTCCCAATAGAGTAAGCTTCTTGAAGGCAGGGGTTCTTTCTGGTTTTTGTCTTGGCATATCCAGGGTCTTGCACAGTGCATGGAGCATAGTAAGACAGTTCTTGTTTTATGTAAATTCAAATTACAACACTTCAACTTTTCATCAAGAATTCTGAAAGAAACCTACATTCCAAAAGAACTGTGCTCTTTCTCTCTGCTCCTGTCCATTGGCTTAGTGCCCTGTGGCCTCCCACCCTCGAACCAAGAAAAAAAAAATCTAAAAAAAAAAATTACTCTCAATACTTAAGAAGTGCTGAAGGTGTCATGAGTGGAAAAAGTTTAAGAAGCTTTGCTTAAAAATCACCTGTAATTGATAGCAGAAGAGACAGCCATTGGTGATGGGGGCTTGGCTGGGGACCTCTTGCTGAAAGAGGAGACCTTTGCCCTACTCTGCCTGCACCCCCAGGTATGTCTGGCTCCTCCTTCTGGGCTCCAGTACTGAGTGTATGACCCCAACACCTGCATGCCCCATCATCTCCTGTCTGCATCAGTGTCCAGCCTCCACATGTCTGCCCCTCTCGGTTCCTGCCAGGCCCCCACCTGACTGACCCAGCCTCTCTGCCATGTTTCTCCTCCTGCTCTGACTTCTCCCTTCCTCCATAGCATGGGAGGCCTCCTTCCTGCCTCCCTCCCTTCCCCATGTCATTAGGTGTAAAAATTACTTTGTCTAGAAGTCTTTAGAAGGGTCCACTCACATAAAGCTAGAACTATCTCTAGAGGCTTAATAAATGCCTGCTGATTGATTGATGTGGACTTGGCAGCCAAACTATGGGGCCATAATGTTGTACCTTATATGAAAGTGCCAAAGGGAATAAGAATAATATTTCTACAGTGCTTTAGGCTTTGCAAAGTGTTTTACATTGGATTCTCACAACAACTCTGGGAGGTAAGTGCTATTATTATCCCCAATATACCCTCAAAGAAAGTGAGGACAACCAGGTTGACTTGCCCAGAGTCACACAGCTGGGAAGTGTTTGAGGTCTCAGGGGCTTCCTGACTCCAACATTCTAGCCAAGGTACCAACTAGCTGCCCAGAGAGGACTCTTGATCAATTTCTCAGGGACCAAAGGCCCCAATCCAGAACTACTTTGAACCATCAGAGCATCTCCTGGAGTAGGATTCCACAAATATCACTAGATACCGATGTAGGAATTGGCCTAGATCCCTTCAGGAGGACGCCAAGGGAGAGATAGCCACAAGAAAGAGCACAAGAATGCAGTAAGAGCCAGAAAAATGAGCCCAAGATGAACTAAGAAGGAACCAAGGCAATGATACAGAGGAGCAGTAAGACAGTTACCAAGACAACCAAGGGGAGCTTGGACTTGGCCGTATGCAAAGCAATCCAGATTTTAGCAAACAACAACTGAGGAAGGAAGGACATCTGGTAGGGATGAGACTTAATCTGATGTTTTTCTTTCCCCCTTCCATATACACACATACACGCACACATATGCACACATGCACCACACACACACATATGTACACATACTCACATACATACATTCTCATACATGTACATACATGGACACACTTCTTCTCGTGAATGTTTTTCAGTGCCCTTTTCTTTCATCCCCCTACCTGGGACAATACCACCTCCTCCTGTGCCCTCTCAGCCTAGGTCATGACTGTTCTTGACTGTTCTGACCCTAACCTCCCCAGGCCGTATCCCTGTTAGGTCCATACACTAAAGAGAACACTTCCCTCTTTCTTCTCCAAGCCAGGCTGGCCAGGCACACATCTCCTGTTTCTTGCCATTTTTTTTTCCTTTTCCTTGCCCAAGCAACTTCTTGCTGAGGTCCCTCCCCCACTCAGAAAAACATATTGATTCCGTTATGAGCTAAGGTGGGTGTGTTTTAGCCCATGGAATGTTAATTCAATTCTTACTCCTTCCCCTCTCCAGCCTTTTTTAATCCTCTTAATTCTTTAGCCCTTTAGATCTTTGGTTTTTCTCTTTTTGACAAGCCTTAAGTTAAGTTTTTGTCATATGCCCTTCCTTCTACCGGGTACCTACCCCCCCTCTCCACCCTGTCCCTTCTCTGGAACATCCTATATCTGAGACCTTCAGTTCTGAGTCCTATCAGTCGCCTAGCTAACTGGTAAGCCAGCAAGAGGTTGCCTCAGGACTGGACCTCTGGCTCCCTTGAGTTCCTGAGGGAATTTCTGGGTCCATGTTTTGTGGCAGCTCTGAGGCAGGGTAGTGTGCTCAGCTGAGGGGGTCATGGAAACTCAGTAACCATAGCTCAGGTGTTTTATGGGGAGGGGAAGGTAGGGGAGGAGAGAGTCTGACTGACTTTTTCCAAGCCCCAAGGTAACAGGAAGGGAGGCATGGATCGAGAAGGAAAGGAAACTGGAATGGGGATAACAGGAGTTGATCTGAAATGGGAACCATAGGTGCCCTGGAGAACTTTTACCAAAATCACTTCCCTGAGGAGGTCTTATATATGCACTTGAGTGCTGGCGCACTCTCTGAAGAGTCTAGAAGTTTATCCCTAACAGCAGGGAGGGACCTAGAGGTGGAAGGGACTTCAAAGGCTATTTCATTCAGCCCCTTCATTATACAGAGGGAGAAACTGAGGCCCAGGAAAACGAAGGATTTGTCAAGGTCACACATAGGGAAAGGGAATAAGCATTTATTAAACGTCAGTCGTGTGCCAAGCACTGTGATGAGAATTTTATGAAGATGAGCTCATTAGCTAGAATTGATAGGATCCAGAGGCCAACTGCAATAAAAGCTGAGACCCAAGGAAGTCAAGAAGTGACTTGTCTAAGGTCGGATAGGAAATAAACAACAGAAGTGGGATTCGAACTCAGGTCTTCTGAATTTAGTCACTATATTAAGGAGCTAAAAGTCTTAAACAAGAGCATGTAAGTCTTGGAACCCTAAGAGCTAAAAGGTTTCACTTTGCTCAGAGGCTTTCTGAGAAAACTGTAAGCCTTGAGGGCTCAGGCCCTTCTTAAGGAGGAGAAACAACCGGGGTGGAGGGGGAAGAGGGAAAGGAAGAGTGGGGATGGGGCACTGCACTAGGCTGTGCCTGAGGCCATAAGGGAGAAGGGCTGCAGCTCTAGGAGATGGAGTCAACTGATGGCCACCCTTGGGGGTGTGTGTGCCAAATTTGAAAGGACAAATTATTCATAGCCCTCTTCCCCCTGAGGCTCCAAGTATATATACCTGGGCCCTTTATGTCAGGCAGAAGCTCTGACACAAGGGTTACTGAAAGTTGGTATCTGAAAAGAAGCAGATTACAATGAAACATTTGATTTGGAGTCAGGAGGTTAGGGTTCAAATATCACCTGGGCCCAAGTTGGTGGACTATATGACTTCTGAGACCCCTTGCATTCTAAATCTCTGATCCAAATGGGGATGGGAGAGAATGATGAAAGAGATTCTGGGGAGAAAAGACAGGGCTTATGGGACTTGATTTGGAGGACTGTGGAGCACTCCATCTGTCTATCTGTCTATCTGTCTATCTATCTATCTATCTATCTATCTATCTATCTATCTATCTATCTATCTATCCATTTATATTCCTATCTATCCATTTATATTCCTATCTATCCATCTATATTTCTATTTATCTATTCATCTATATTTCTATCTCTATCCATATTTCCAACTATCCATCTATATTTCTATCTAACCATCTATATTTCTATCTATCCATCCATCCATCTACCTATCTATCTATCTATCTATCTATCTATCTATCTATCTGTCTGTCTGTCTGTCTGTCTGTCTGTCTGTCTGTCTGTCTGTCTGTGTGCCTGCCTGTCTATCCATCTATCTTCCTATCTGGACTTGGGATTTCCTCAGTGTACAGAATTCTTAGGGGCAGGGGCACCTGGTCTTAGCAAGGTTTCTGGGGGTAGATCCTGAGACCTCCCCAGGATCACACAGTCAGTCAGTGACACCAGGTTGTGCTAATTCTCTATTATCAGGCTGTTCTTTCTCTACTAAACCATGAAACCGAACCTGTTTTTGTTCACTTGTTTCAGAAAAAAGCCTACGAGGAATGGAGGCTGCACCAGAGCCTAATCTCTCTGCCTTTCAAAGTCACTGAATCTGGCTCATTCCCTGAATACGTCTGGAATGGTAAGATGTCTCCGGAGGTGATGGACATGGTGGTCTTTTGGGTTCCCTTTCTGTTGGAGGAGATGGTGGTTTGTGTTCCACTGTAACATGCTATTGTTTATCCCACCACTAGATGGCAAAAGCATTCCATGCTGTCCTCCGCAGCTCTCCCTCAAGCTTGTTTGTCCAAGAGCACGTTCAGACGGGGCTGGGGCTTAAACCTTCTCAGCACCCCCCCCCCCCCCCAAGCAGTCTTCTGTCTCTGACTGAGGTCCTACAGTCACGCAGAGCGGACACCCTGAAAGGCCCCAAGGTTGGCCTAAATTAGCCATCTCGAACGCCCCCTCCTCCATCCCCTCTTGCCCACCACACTGCCAGCAACCAAACAAGAATCTGTAAGCTCAGGGCCTTTAGGGTGTGGTGAGCCAAACACTGAGCTATTGAAAAGCCCTGAGACTTGGGTATCTCTCTCAATTTTCTTTTCTTTTGGACCAGACCTGTGATTTTATCTGGTATAGGGAAATCCCGATGGGGAAACGCCCTCTACCAATGCAGGGTGGCACCTTCTGTGCAACTTATACTGACTTGCCCACACACAACTGAGTCTTGAACCCAGGGCTTCCTGACTCTGAGATTGAGTGATTATCCACTCTACCACCATACCTCTCCTATCTCCCTAGATAGCATTAGCTATGTATGATTTTCCTTGGCTTACCAGGGAGTAAACAGTAGTATGGGAGAGGTACAAACGTCTGACTTGGGAGAATGGGGCCAGACAAAAGGTGAGATGAGCTGCCAGGAGAAGAACCCAGGAGGCATTTTCTAGAGCACGTGGCTCCTGGAATGACTTTCAGGTCCCCCTCCTGCCTTCCTGCCCCCACCCCATCCCGCCAACACACAAACTCAAGCAGGCACTGGGCCCCTGCTGGATAGAGTGCCAAGAAGTTGATAGAGTGGTATAATTGGGCCAACTTTGAACCCGAACCCTACCCACTCCGAGCTAGCCCTGAAGGGTTCACTAAGGAAATGTATGCGAAAGAAGACACAACGGTTTCTAGGGTTCATTCCAGCTGGAACTATGAAGCTTATGCTTCTATGAAACGAGCATTTTGAGTCAAGATTCATTGTTCTTAAAGGCACACACTCGTCTTCACGACTGTGACTGGGGAGGGTGGCATGGGCTCCCTGGGTACCTAGGTCAGGAGCCTGCTCAGCTCCAGTGACTACTGGTACCTAGCCAAGACTGGGGGCTGGCTCGGGAATCTTGAAGTGGGTAGAATTGGAATAATGATGTTTGACAGCCATACTGAGGAAGACCATACTGGGGAAGGAAGGACACTGAAGTCTGAAAGCAGGAGGTGACCTTGGGAGGAGAAAGGGCAGTGACCACACGTCCTGATTTCCAACTTCTTGTTCCTCTAAGCCTCCCCTCAAACACGGCTCATTTCGTGCTGCCTTTCTTTTTTTATCTTCTGCCCTTCCATTCTCTTCCCCTGCATGAGCCTCTTTCTCCCCCTCCCTTTCCCTTTCTTCATCCTTTCCTCTCTGCCTCTGGCCGGCTCTTCTCTCTCCCCTTTTCACTGCCTCTGTTTGTCTGTCTGACTTCTTACCCTCCCTTCCTTTCTGTCTCTGTTTCTGTCTGGCTCCTCCCTCTTCCTCTCTCAGTCTGTTTCCTTCCTCTCCTTCCGTCTTGTTTGCCTGCCTGCCTGCTTTTCTGTTTGTCTGTCTGTCCATCTGTCCATCTCCTTACCCTCCCTTCCTTTCTGCCTGTGTCTTGCTCCTCTCTCTCTCTCTCTCTCTTCTGTCCTCTCCTCTCTCTCCCCTTCTTCCTCTCTCTCCCTCCTCTCTCTGTTTTTCCTTCTCTCACTCTCTCTCTCTCCCTCCCTCCCCTTTCTGTCTCTCTCTGCCTCTGTCTCTCTCCTTTATCCCTCTCTCTGTTTTCTTCCCTCTTGTTTGCCTGCCTGCTTTTCAGTATGTCTGTCTATTTGTCTGCCTGTCTCCTTACTCTCCTTCCCTCTCTGACTCCATCTGTCTGTCAGGCTCCTCCCTCTTCCTCTCTCTCTGTCTCTGTTTCTTCACTCTCCCTCCCTCTCTGTCTGTCTTTTTCCTTCCTCTTCTTGCCTCTCTGCTTGCCTGCCCACCTGCCTCTCTCTCTCTCTCTCTCTCTCTCTCTCTCTCTCTGTCTTCTTCCCACCCTTCCTCTGTTCCTCTCTCTCTCCTCCTCTCCCTTTGTCTATACATCTGTTTGTCTATCTGCTTCCTTCTCCTTCCCTCTCACCCTCTCTGTTTTTCTTCCTCTCCCTCCCTCGATGTCTCTGTACCTCTGTATTGCTCTCTTTCCCCTATCCTCTCTCCCATCTCTCTTTCTCCCTCCCTCCTCCCTCCTTTTGCTCAGGGAAACTCATATTAACTTGCTCAACCGCAACCTTGAAGTTCCTTGTATTTTCTCTTTGGGAGAATTTTGCCTCTGGTTCTGACAGCTTCTCCTCTAGCTGGCCCTGTCTGCTTCCTCTCTGCTCCACCCACCTGTCAGAACACTAGGCCTCCCAACCTGAACAGCCTAACACTTCTGGGGAATATGGACAGAGACACTCCCTCCTCTCTGCAGTCCCTGGTTCTCCTCTGGACCCTCCATCTTCCCTCCATGGGGACTTGTGCTAGCTGGCTGAGAGGATAGCTGGGACTCTGCTTCCCTCCTTTCCTATCTGTTGGTACTTCCAGGCTCTAGGCCTTTGGTTCTAGGTTGCTCTCCCAACCCCCAAAGAAGGCGATTCCTTTATTCAGTGACAAGCATTGGAAAGCCTGTGCTAATGGCCAGGAAAACTGAAGAGCCTTCTAAAGATTGTTAGTTTATCGACATCGGCACATTTCATCAAGGGAAAGTCTTTGTTTTCTTCTTTGCTGGTTTAAAATAGTTGCTGAGGGGCAGGGTAGTGTGTCTGAGGGGGTGGTGAGGTTCATACCAGAGATGTGATTAATTTGTTCATCATAACAGCTGAAGGCCTCGTGTATGTATGACTTCCTTCAGGCATCTCATTAAAGGTGATTATAGAACCTTGGTTATCATAGCTAATGCTTCCTCTCATCTGAGGATCTGCCATGCCCAAAACTCTTTCCATGAAACAGGAAGCAAGTGAAGGGTTCTACAGGTGGGGAAATGAAGACCCAGAGAAAAGACAGCAATTGGCTTCCATCAGAGACAGAAGGACAGGACTAGAATGAGAGGCCATTGGCCATCCAGCACTGAACTCAGCACTGGGGGAGAGGAGATGTTGCCAGCTTGGTCTGTTGAAGGTGGGGCTGTTTTGGGGCTCAGACTACCCAGGCCAAAAGCTTTCCATTGATAGCAACAGGGTGTGGCCCAAGCACCCAGAGACTTCCCTATGGGGAAGAGAACGAGTATTTATTAAGCACCTACTATGTGCCAGGCACTGTGCTAAAGTGCTTTTACAAATATTATCTCCTTTGATCCTCACAACAACTCTCTGAGGTAGGGGCTGTTATCACCCCCTCCCATGTACAGTTAAGGAAAGCGAGATAGACAAAGGTGAAGTGACTTGCCCAGGGTCACACAGCTAGTAAGTGTCTGAGACCATATTTGAACTCAGGTCTCCCAGATTACAGGCCTTGCTCTCTAGCCACTGCACCCACCTAGCTGCCATGACACCTATAGCACTGTCACCACGCATGTCTCACTGTTACTCTCATCTCTTCCCCCTTCTTAGGTTCTCACTCTGTATGCCCATCATGAATTGTCCCATTCTCATGTGCTGTAAAGAGTTTGCTTCTTTCCCTTCTTCCCCTCAGAGACCCAGAGGGGACCTAAGCTTGATTCCAGGTTCTGCAGCTAATCAGTCATCATTTGACCACTCCTGGTCTTGGTTTCTCCATTCATGAAATGAGAGGAGTAGGCTAAGTGGTCTCTAAGGTCTTAGTCTTCCATGCTCTAGACTCTCTGATTATATAAGCCAAGCCCATATCCAATAAGGCATTAGATTACCCAGGGTCAGCTGCTTCACTTGGGATTTCATCCATCCTCCTGTCCGATGTTTACCATTAAATGCATTAGTGCTATTTCACACTGGGGGACAGTTGCTCTGTCCTTTCCTTCTCTACTTCATAAATCAGTATGATCAGACATAGTTTTTAGCTGCTTGTTGGGTAGCAAAAGGAACTTAACGTTGATGTGGGTAAGTTGTTTTAATCCAGAATACAGAATAACTTCATTAATTATCTGTAGGGTAGCTCAAATCCTGGAGACACTCGTTGCCAGATGCATATACATAATAAAGTCAAAAATTGGGGGGGGGGAGGATCATGTTAGAGGGCGATGTCTCAAAGAGGCTCCACTTAGAGTTTTTTTGCTTGTTTGCCTTTCTCCCCCTCCCCTATATTTGTATGAAATCAAAATAAATCTGTGGGATGAGAAAAGGGGAGGCATCAGGGCCTCAGACCCAGACAGCCTTGACTGTTTTTTGGAAGTTCAGCCTCTAAAATGATTCAGAAAGGAATTAAGTGAGAGTTAGGGACATACAGTGAATTTCTAACCCTAAGTCAAATAGAGGTTTAGAACAGAGATCTTGCCTGGTTGAGCAAGAAGGGGAAAGTCAGAAGTGAATTAATATCTGTACGTGCCAATTAGTTGACTGCCTGCTATATGTTCCAAAAGAGTTTGGTTCCTTGGGACAATCATTGTCTTCTTCTGCAAAGGAAAAAATCAATAGCCAAGGTTCTGAGAACTGACAGGCTCATCTTATTGGAAGAAAAGAAAGATAGAGGGTTTTCTCTCAACTGATGTTGCTTTGTGAAATGCCTGTCTCCCTAAGACAGCTAAAGTTCAAGTCTTTCTGTGCTCTAAGATTGCAGAAGTCAGTCTTCCTCTTATGGAAAACAGGTAGCATCTCAGCTGAGGAAAGGAAGCAGAGGGAGCCTTCATGACCACATGTCCAGCAAAGCCAATACGGGTAACAACCACAGGACCAGCAGAGTACTGTCCAGGGGTCACATGAGACCAGCAAGGAGCACCTCTCTGAAGAAACTACATGCCTAGCAGAGAGAAACTAGATGCAACGTGAGGCCAATGAGGAGTAATGCCATTACCAGCCCTGTAGTTTTAGAGGAATGAACAACTTCTCATCACGTATTCCCTGGCCACATGTGTATGTATATTTGTATCTTCACACATATGCACTGGATACACATGTTCATTCTATGTGCCTCTTCATGTATGTTCCCTAGGTAAGTCTTCACTTCTCACTGGTGGTACATGTACCACCAGGAAAATATACTCATGATTTAGGGGGGAAATGGTCCATGGTTACTTTTGATGATAATGATAATGCAATTTTATGAAATGCCTTTACTCTAAACTAATTTTTTCTTTTGGCTAACTCGTCAAAACAGTCATATCAGTGGGAGCCTAATGAGCTGAAGTTTTGAGTGGAGTCCGATCCACAAAGTGCCTTGAACCTAAGGCAAACATTTCTGGAGGCATTATCTGTCAAGAGGGAAGGTTGTTCAATGTGCTGCATACTTATACTGTATTCATTTATCAAAATGTACTGAGCACCTACTAGGTGCAAGAAACCTTTCTAAGCATTGTAGGGGCTAAAAAGATGAAGACATTGTCTCAACCCCATAGAGTTTAGTCTAGTGGTGGTAGTCTACTAAGTCAATTTGTCCTTCCCTGACATACAAGTTTTCCATTAGTTTAGGAGTGATAGTGGAGATGACTTTTCATTGGTTCAGAAATCCTTCCATTAGATGCTGATGGAGGGGTGCAAGCAAGGCTAGAGATGGGGAGAGAAAGGGAGAGTAGATATCTGGTGCTAAAAATCCAGATTTGCAAAACAAACAGTAAAAAGCAAGACCTCCCACATCTCTAAACAGCTCCTGCCAAGAGTACTTAAGGTAACTGGAAAAGAAAGGAGCCAGTGTTACACACTCAGCATCATAACCACCGACAGGTGAACACGCAGCCTTTAACGCCATTTGGGCAAGGAGAATGAGCCCAGAATCACAAGATCTCTGAGACATAAAGACTCCAGAGGCCATGTACTCATGAGAAAGAGTTCTCTCTTCAACATATCTGACAGGTTGGTTATCCAGCCTTTGCTTAGGGGCTTCCAGTGAGGGGAACTTACCACCTCTCAAGACATTCCATCTCATCTCTGCCTGTTAAGAAGGTTTTCCTTTGGCAAAGCCTAAGTTTGCTTTCTTTGGGATTTTCCTGCCTTGCTCCTGATTTCTTCCTCTGGGGTCAAGTGAAACAGAACCAATTCCATTTTCACATGATAGCCCTTCAAATATTTGAAGATAGTTCTTTTATTTTCCTAAGTCTTCTCTAAGTTAAACATGGCCATTTCCTTCAAATGGTCCTCCTATGGCAGGAGCTATAGGCTCTTCACATCCTGGTGCCCTTCTCCTATGGCATGAACTGTAGGCTCTTCACCCTCCTGGTGCCCTCCTGGGGATGATTGCTAAGCTATAGGACTGCATCATCACCCACTGTTTGTTAGAAACATCCCCTGGCTGTGCCATAGTTATCTCTCAAACTCACCACATATAAATGAAATTCTTTATTGTCCGCCTTCAAACCTGTCTTCTTCATGACTTCCCCATTCTTGTTGAGGACATCACCATCCTTCTGGTCAGCCAATCATCCTCAGCTCTTCCTTCTCCTTTGCCAAATCTTAACAATTCTACCTCCAGAAAAAAAAATCACATTTGTCATCTTATCTCCACTCACATGGCTACTCTCCTAGTTCAGGAAACCAGAGGATGATCTGACTTGAGAACTGGATCTAGTCCCCCTTCCACACCCACTCTTCATTTTATGGACTTTTATGACTTGGCTGAAGGTCACACAGGCAGATGTGGTGGTTCAGTAGTAGCATCTACCTAGCTCCTTCAATACCCTGGAATGAGGTTTCTATGGGTCTGTTGCCTTAAACTGTTGATAAACTGGATTAAAAGAATGGTAAACAGAGAGGTGTTTGCATTTTAGACTCTGACTGCATTACACATTAGAATCTACTTTGCACATCACTTATCAGTTGGAAAGTTCTAGATACTGGCATTTCTGCTATACTTCAATCTGTTTCTCCAATCTAAGCTTCAGGAGTTTATGAAGAATGCCAGGAATTGTAAAATGAAGTTTGATTAGAAACGTAAGCCCTTCAAGTGTGAGGACTGTTGCTCATACTTCTCCATGCCCATCTCCAGAGTTAGGCATCTTCTCTCTCTACTCTGTTTCAGAGGGCTTAGTGATTCATATGGCTTTCTCTGGCACCTTTGTGACAATGACTCCATAACCTATATCTTTAAGCCTGATCTCTCTGTAGCTCCTCCTGTATCTCTAAATGTCAACTGGACATTTGCATGTGAATGCCCTATCGTCAGTTCAAATGGTAACTGTCATTTCCTCCTCAACCCTAAGGAATTTCCGGGTCCTAACTTTCTTAACTCTGTCAGTGATATCACCATTTTCTTAGTAACTCAGGATCAAAAACTTGGGAACCATCCCTTCCTTTCAGTGCTGCTGTCCAATACATACCTAAAGTTCTTTCAACTGTGCCTCTAAAGTGTGTCTCAGATCGACTCTTTCCCCTCTTCCCATTTCTATTGCCCTAGACCAAACACTCATGGCTCCCTGCCTGAATTACCACAACAACCTCCTAGTTGACCTCTCTGCCTTCAGCTTCTCCCTCATCCAATCCCCTGTGTACCACTGACAGCTACATCTTCTTAAAATACTTTCAGACTGTTGCCTCTCCACCTGAAAACTTACAATGGCTCCACAGTGCCTACTATATAAAGCTTTAAATTTCTTTGCCTGCTTTTAAAGCCCCCTTAATCTAGCTATCCTCTATGTATCCAACTGGATTGCTCCCTAGTCTCCAACATGAACCTTGACTTGGACCACTGATTGATCTCCCCACTTGAATTGTATTGAAGTTACTTTTCTATATACACACTACATTTCCCTACAAGAATGTAAACTCTTTGAAAGCAGGACTTTGCTTTAATTTTGTCTTTATGCTTCCAGTACCTTGAACATAGTAGGTACTTGGGAAATACTTGTTGAATATGGTGCCCATTACTGAGCTAGAGAAGTCTGACAGAAAGATCATCAGAAAGAAAAAAAATGGAATTGAATGGATCATGAAAAATATGCATATTTCTCAGCACCGACTTGTACCCTTATAGAAATAAACCTTGTGTGAGGGCACCAAGAAATTAGAAGTAAATTTAAGAAAGCTGAAATACTCAGCAATCCATTACAGACCATAATGCAATAAAATAACAATTAATACTAATTAATAGCAACACAAGGAAAAGATACAGACCTAAATGGAGTGACACTGTGAATGATGAGTGAGTTAAAGAACAGATATGTGAAAGGGAATGATAAATCATGAGACCATATGAAATTTCTGGGAGGCAGCTAAAGTGGTCTGTAAAGAACGAATTTTTAACGCTGAAAGTATATTAACAAAAGAGAAAGGGGGAAGATTAAGGGAAAGACAATTAAAAAAACTAGGAAATCAATATGAAAAAATTCAAAATAAACACAGAAGAGAAAATCCTGATAATTAGAGGAGGAACAGATAAAATGGAAAAGAGATTAGAGAAATGTTAAACCAAACTAGTTCTTTGAAAAGACTGAAAAAATAGGTAAACTTTCAGTAATTTTCCATGGGTCTCTTACCCAGTCAGAGGACTGATGAAACACAATGCAAAGAGGGGTGTTCCTGTACTTTGCCTGTATCTTGACACTTTAATATAGCTTCATTTGCCCTTTCTTCCCAGGATGCCTAGTGCCTGGGGGATGTGGACTGTTATTGGAGGCATGCTGATACACATAGTCATGGGAATTTAAAAAATGAACACTGGGAAGAAGACAGGAAAGGAGGGAAGGGGGAGAAGAGGGGAGACAAATAGGATGGTGTACGATGTCCTACCAGGGATTTTAGAGGCTTTGAGATTTTTTTTTTTACTGCCTCTCCTGCTAAACTCAGATGTTGAGCACTCAGATGGTTCTTGGAGATTTCATCACTCCTGCCTAGCTTGTGGACTCATTGTGTTCCGAACTCTTACAGACCCCACATCCTGCATGGGAACAGCATTCCTTTGTAGTTGAACAGTGACTTTCAGATTGTGCAGACACCAATGTTCCTTGGTGATGTCCCTTTCCTCCCTCATCTATTTCTCCTAGATGGAGAATGACTCTTAGACAGTAACTTGACTGCATGACCCTGAACAGAGGGTGCCCTGGTCATTTCAGTGCCAAGGAGGAGGCAGGAAGAAGAAAATTTTGACCTTGGGAGGTAGTGGTATCTGTTGCATTTTTGTGCTCCAGATACATACTGCTACTTGATGCAAATGTGCTTTTCCCCGATTCAGTTAAACTGTTTTTCTTTACTCTGATGTGAAGTGCAGGTGATTTGTTAATATCAACATGGAGGGAATTTCCTGGGGGATGGGGGCTAAGGCAATGAAGAGCATATTGAATCTGGAACCCAAGTAGAGTCTTAAAGAGTTCAAGAAAAAAATACAGCTAAACCCCTATGGAACCTGTTCTATTTCATAGTATTTCTCGAGTTATGTTGTATGCAGAGTTGGCCAAACTGTTGCCTGGCTGGTCTCCAGAACCAGCCGCATTCCCTCTTTGGCAGTAGGACTATGTAACTTAATTCAATAGGGCGGTAATGTCCTGTTGGGAACTTGGATGAGTCCAATAACCAATTATTCATTTAACTGCAGTAGAGAAGGATTTAGACATTAGGGAGAATTGACCAACTGTTTGGGTTATGTGATACACTGGGAAATATTTACTACTACAGGAAGTGTGGGAAAATCTTCATAAGATTTTATCTTTCTCAGAAGGTTTGAAATCAGGTAAATGAACTAGATGACCTGTCTAGGCTCCTGTCAGAGCTATACTTTTAATTTCTTCTTCTTCTTCTTCTTCTTTTTTTTTTTAAACTGTTGGATTGAAAAGTGCTGATCAAACTTGGCTTTCTTTCTCATTCCCTCTGTCTTTTTTTGTCTAAGTGACAAGGTCAGTTCCAACATTTTTCTTCCCTGCAGCACTCACACTAATTTGAAATTAGGAAAATATTAGAAATGAAAGACTCATCAAATTGGTAGAATTGGAAGGAGCATCAGAGATTCCACAGAGAATGAAACAGATCCAGGGAGATCTAGAGACTCATCCACTCATCCAAACAAATTTGTCAGCTCTTCTGTCCCTACAGCCAAGACAGGGTTAAGCCTTAGGAATTCCTGACATCGAGGCACCCCTGAAATTGCTCCTAACGTAGCTCCGTTGTCTTCTTCCTGCCTTGCTAACTAGCTGCTGCTCCACCCCCTCTGTACACTGCTCAATCCTCTAGCTCCCCCACCCTGGGTCTATACTGTCTGGATTTGTGAGAATTCATCATCACTAGTTTGCCCCAGACCTTACCATCCAGCCACCCCTGTGGGGGTACACAGGTACCCGGAACCTCCCCCACTTCCCCCGGAGAACAATAATCAGATCACCACTGTGATGGCCTCTGGAAAGGACATTCCAATGCATTGCCCTATTGTTCCTTTCACCATCCCTGTGAACTCCCAGACCAAAACATCCCTTCCTCGCCGTCACTGTGCTATATGTGTGGTCTTCCCCATTGGAATTTCAGCTCCTTAAGGGAAGGTGCTGTTTGACTTGCTTGAATTTGTACTCCCCTCCCCCCTTCATGTTTAGCACTGTGCCTGCCACATAATCCTAGCTAGCACATAAAAGCACATACTTTTAGGTTTGCTAAATGTTTTGCATATGCTAACTCATTTGCTCTTTACAAGAACCTTGGGAAATAGCTGCTATTATTATCCCCATTTTACAGAAGAGGAAATAGTCTGAGAGATGTTAAGTGACTTCCCTGAGTCACCAAGCTAGGAGGTGAGGTTTGTGCTCAGGTTTTCCAGACTCCAGGGCCAATCCACTAAGGCCCAATCCACTTTGCCATATATAAGGGAAGGGCTTACCACTCATTCATTTATTCATTCATTCATTCAGTGCTGCTTCTTGCAGGAAAGTCGTCAGAGCTCAAGCATGTTTCTGAAAGTCCCAGCCCAGCCCATCACTTACTCCTTCCTTCCTTCCTTCCTTCCTTCCTTCCTTCCTTCCTTCCTTCCTTCCTTCCTTCCTTCCTTCCTTCCTTTTTTCCTTCCTTCCTTCATTTATTCAGTGCTTTTTCTTGTGAAAAAAGTCATTAGAGCTCAACCATGTGTCTGAAAGTCCCAGCCCAGCCCATCACTTATTTGTTCATTCATTCATTCATTCATTCATTCATTTATTCAGTGCTTTTTCTTGAGGGAAATGTCATTAGAACTCACCCATGTGTCTAAAAGTCCCAGCCCAGACCATCACTTATTCGTTTCTTCCTTCCTTCTTTTCTCCCTTCCTTCCTTCCTTCATTTATTCAGTGCTTTTTCTTGTAGGAAAAGTCATTAGAGCTCAACCATGTGTCTGAAAGTCCCAGCCCAGCCCATCACGTATTCGTTCATTCTTTCATTCATTCATTCATTCATTCATTCATTCATTCAGTGCTTTTATCTTACAGGAAAGTCATCAGAGCTCAATCATGTGTCTGAAAGTCCCAGCCCAGGAAGCCCCTACATGTGAAGAGGAGGAGGGCAAGGTGCAAAGGGGCAGATGGATTTTGTATTAAAACTGTTTTTCCTCTAGACCTCTGATGAGGAGAACCTTGAAACTGCAGGCTGTTCGGGCAGGAAACAGACTTTGAGAGGTCGCCAAGGCCATACCTAGACTTCAGGCAGAACCACCATTAAAAATCCCCCAGCCAGATGAAAATCCATCCTCATATTGAAAGCTCTTTCTCTCTCTGTCTCTGTCTCTCTCTCTCTCTTGAGAGAATCTGAGCTTCCTCATAGCTAATCTCCTATTCCTCCTCCTGCAAGACAGACCCATTTCCTTTCAGGAGAAAGCAGTGAGAATTCCAAAGTGCTAAAGATCAGTGGGAAAGGGCAGTGTTGATGTCACCAACTGGCCAAGCTCACCACTTCCTGGTAAGAGAGCCTGAGAAGGGGAAGAAGTGAAGGAAGGGAAATCACACCAGGCCATCTATTCCAACCCCTACCTGAAGTGGAAAACCTGGCAAGGAATTATTCTGCCTCTCCTTAAAGCCCTCCTGTGACAGGGAGCTCACTACCACCTGAGGCAGTCAGAGCTCCGATTGGTAGGAAGCTCTTCCTTATAGTGAGACAAATTGCCCTCCCTATAACTTCCACCCACAAATCCTCATTGTACCCTCAGGGGCTAAAGAGAAAAAGCACAATTCTTCTTCGTTGTGAAAGCCCTGCAAATATTGGCAGACAGTAATTGTAATGCCCACTAAATTATCCAGGCTCCTAGTGAAAGCCCCAAGCTTGTTCAATGAATACTGCCATTTCTATGACTCTTAAGGGTTCCAAAGTGCTTTACATGCATTTTCTCATTTTCTTCTCAGAATGATGCTGTGTAGTATTATCCCTATTTTGTGGAAACTGAGGCTGTGGCTAAATGACCTGTCTTGAGTCACATGGCTAGGAATTATCAGAGGCAAGATTACTGAATTCAAGTCTAGCACTCTAGTTTGGGAAGTTGTATATCAATAGATCCAGCTCTGGCACCATTGTGGTCCTCTGAATAGGCACTAGTTTGCCAACGTCCTCCCAAAATGTGGAGCCCAGAATCAGGCATGATATTCCCAGTGTGGTAAGAAACTGGCCTATTGCCAGAGCCTTTTGAATAAATGAAGAGCTGGCCTTGCCAAGGCTATTCCCAGGGGTCACTGTTATGGACAGAAGTGGATAGTATATGACCACCACTTGTATTAGAATGATGTGGGAGCTTCAAGGTGACAAAAGCTAAACCACTTATCAATTCTTGACTTACTTTCATGAGAATTTCACCTTTTCCAAGGTAGCATAACAGTAGAGGGTGCCCTGAATAGAGAGGTCAATCTGGGTTCGAATCTTCCCTCTGCCACTGACAGTGTTGGGCAAGTGGTCAACTCTTTGGAAGTTTCAGAAGAGTTTCTTCCTCTGAAAAATGAGGAGGTGGACTGAGGCTATTCACTGGTAGCCCTACTGTTCTGAGTTTGGAAGGTAAAGAAATCAGTGAGGGCAACTGTGATGCCAACCAAAGAGGAGATGACTAGTAAAGAAGAAACCATGGGAATGTGGGGTGGGGAGATGTGGTGGTCAAGCCATCTTAGCTTGTGACAGATTAAGAGGGGAACTGCCAGCATGTTCTAATTTGTACCTTAGACTTTAGGAAAGTCAAGGCAATATGGTGTAGTGCTTAGAATAACTGAGCTTGGAGACAGGCAGGCTTGGGTTTGAGTCCTTCCTCTGATGCTTACTAGCTATGTGAGTCTGGACAAATCATCTCCTCATTTTCCTCATCTGTAAAATGGAGATTTGGACTAGAAGGGATCTGAGGTCCTTTCCAGCATCCAACCTATGATCCTATTCAAGGTAAATTTTGGTGGCTCAAAGCTACCTAGTTACCTTGGGGGTTACTCGCTATATTCCTTTCTCAAAAACTAAACCTTGCCACCATCATCTAGGAAATCAGCCCTCATGGGGAGGTAAACTGTCAAGGTTTAACACTATCTATATCATTATTGATAATTGATAATCTATCAGTAGTAACTGTTGCTGTTTCCCACCCAGCCTGATGTCTTTGTTTTTCTTGGCCTCATTAAAGGGGCCATGCCCTGGCTACTTCTTAAACAGGCCTATTCAATGAATGGGCGTTGCCTCACCCTAAGTGAGTGCCTGCAGAGACCTTGGCCTAAAGGGCCCAAGGTCTCCCAATGCATCCTGGGTCATCTCCAGACATCCTGAGGAATAGCAGGTCACTGGACCCAGATGGCTCAGGAGGAGAAGTGAGGCTGGTGACCTGCACAGCTCTCCCTCACTCAAAACAAAGTCAAGTGCAAGTCATGTCATCATTTCTCTGATGGCATGGTCTTCTTCGGCAACGAAGGACGAACACAATGTATATCATATTGTATTTTGATTCATTTTGTTAAAGATTTTCCAGTTACATTTCAATTTGGTTTGGGCCCACTTGAGAGTTTTGCGTACATCTAGAAAGTTCAACACTTCTTAGTCACCCAAGTTCTCAATTTTAGTGTCATCCTTGACTCCTCCTACTTCCTCACCCCACATTTTCACTCTGGATCTCAGGGACTGAACAGCAATAGGTCCCTGCCAAAGCATCAAAATAGTTATTTTGGGGTCCTCCTCGCTCAGAGTGAATGTAAATAGTAACTATTTCAATTTTGGCTAGCAACTCTGAGAGTCTCACCCTTCAAGTTTGAGGGGCTTTTTTGTATTAAAGGGGCAATCCCTTGACTCACTTCTTAAAGAAGCCTATTCACTGAATGAATGTTGCCTCACTCAAAATGAGAGCCTGAAAAGACCTTAGCTTAAAAGGGCCAAGGTCTTCCACTGCATCCTGGGCCATCTCCAGTCATCCTGATCTATATCTGGTCACTGGATCCAGATGGCTCTGGAGGAAAAAGTGAGGCTGGTGACTTTTGTCAGACCTCCGTCACTCAAATCAAAGTCAATTGCAAGTCACGTCATCATTTCCCTGACTTCAAGAATGAAAGACAAAGCACAGCCTATTTAAGCAGATATTGTTTTCAAATTCAGAGATGGAATAAGTAGGATGTCATGACTCCTCTGAAAAGCAGGAGACCCTCAAGAATGAAATCTTGACAACACAGATACAAATGATTACTGTGGGGAAGAAAATGAGGAGGGTGGGAAGGAGTGCTGAAAGAGCCTGATGTGGCTGCACAGGAAACTCATTGATGCACTCATTGCCTCTTGGTGCCTTCCATGTTACTCATAAGTTCTCATCTGACTTAAACAATCTCTCTGACCTTCGAGCTACCAATGACTTCTCCTTCCATTCAGTGTCAAAATGCTAGTATCTTCTACATTTCTCTGACTCTGATTCCTTACTATGTATTCACTCCATCCTTATGAATATCTGGTCACCGGATCCACATGGCCCAGCAGGAGAAAGAGAGGCTGGTGACCTGCACAGCCCACCCTCACTCAAAACAAAGTCAAGTTCAAGTCATGGCATCATTTTTCTGATGGCATGGTCTTCTTTCGCAATGAAGGACAAACACAAGAAAATAAATGGTCATTTGACCTAGAGATAGGCCTCAATTTCAGGGAGATACCTGGGAGGGCCTTGTAATGTAAGTGCTCTTCTGATCTCTAGGTCTCAGAAATTGTGGGTGATGACATACAGGTCCTTGAATCTCCCTAGGAATCTGTTTCCCCCCCACTCCCAGCAGAAGTTCTAGCTTTAAAGCCTTTGAAGGCCTTGATATTTTTAATCCTAGGATCTTAATAATGAACTTATACTGGGCTATCCACCTATCTAGGACTCAGGTTCCTTTAAAGTCCAATAAAGAGTTAAGATTCTACAGACTTTCTTGTCACTTTTTGTCCTTGGACACTTAGGGGTTCATTTACAATAGCCATTGGGCTCTCTAGGCCTCAGTTTCAAGCAAAATGCATGGAGGGGCCTCTGGGTTAAATGCTGTTCTGGCCCTCTTTGCTCTAGGCCTAAGAATCTATAGGTGATCACATTCAGGTCTCTCAAGTGCCCTTGTCCTCATTTTCTCCCCTAAACTTACAACAGGGGGTCTGTCTCTAAAGTGCTTGAATGCCTTGATATTTTTCTTCCCAGGAGCTTGGGAATGATTTTACACTTGCCCATCCAGATCTCTAGACCTCATTTTCCTTTAGAGGCACATGAAGTACTGCCTCTGAAGGACTAGTCTCATTTATTCCTTGGGCCATTCTGACCTATCATACAATGGCTATTTAACTCACCAGGTCTCATTTTCAGGTAGATACCTGGAAGTGGCTTGTCATATTAATGATCTAAAGGCTTTATTACGTGTAGGCCTAGAAATCTGTGTTTGGTCACATGCAGGTCCTTGGAGCTCTCTGGGCATTTGTTTATTCCACCTTCACAGCAGGGGGTCTGGCTTTAAACCTTTTTAAGGTATGGACATTTTTAATCCAAGGAACTTCTTAGGGATCTTAAACTGGTCAGTTCAGCTCTCCAACACTCAATCTCCTTTGCAGTCACATGAAGTGCTTGGAATCCAAGGCTTCAGAAAGACTTGTCACTTTTACTCCTTGGACCCTTGCAGTCTAGCTCTCTGGGCACCAGGTTCAGGCACAGTCCATTGAGGGCCCTCAAATGTAAATTCTCTTAAGGCCTTGTTAGCTCTAGGCCCTAGAACCTGATCTTCTAGGCCTCTGTAACTCCCAGACTTACAGCAGGGGTCTAGCTGAAAAGCTTTTGAAAGTCTTGACATTTTTAATCCTGTGATCTTGTTAGTGATCTTACACTGGGCCATCCAGCTTTCTAGGACTCAGTTTCCTTTAGAATGACATAAATGATTTCAATTCGGAGGACTTTGAGAGACTTGTCACTTTTTGTCCCTGGACACTTGTGGATGAACGTGCAACGATCATTCTGCTCTCTAGGCCTCAGTTTTAGGCAGAGTTCATGGAGGGGTCCTAGTGTAAATGCCCTTAAATTCCTCCTTGCTCTAGGCCTAGCAACCTTTAGATGATCACATTTATGTCTGTCAAGCTCCCTTGTCCTCATTTTCCCCATACAGTCATAGCAGGACATCTGGCTCTAAAGCCATTGAATTCCTTGATATTTTTCATCGTAGGAGCTTGGAAGTGATCTTACACTTGCCTATCCAGCTCTCTAGGCCTCATTTTCCTTTAGAGGCACAGGAAGTTCTTGGACTCTAAGGCCTCTGATGGACTAGTCACCTTTATTCCTTGGAGACTTCTGGTTGATCATTACAATGATTGTTTGGCTAACCAGGCCTCACTTTCAGGTAAATACCAGAGAGGGGCTCGTAGTGTAGATGGTCTTAAGGTCTTCTTACCTCTAAGTCTCATAAATTGTGGATGATCACATACAGTCCCTAAATCTGCCTAGGCCTCTGTTTCCCCCACAGTCCCAACAGGGGGTCTGCCTTTAAAGCCTTTGAATTCCTTGATATTTTTAATCGTAAGATCTTATTAATGAACTTCCACTGGGCTATCCACCTATCTAGGACTCAGTTTCCTTTAGAGTCCAAAAAAGGGCTTGGATTCTACAGAATTTCTTGTCACTTGTTGTCCTTGGACACTTACAGATACATATGCAGTGGTCATTGGACTCTCTAGGCCTCAGTTTCAAGCAGAATGCATGGAGGGGACTCTGGGTTAAATGCTGTTCTGGCCCTCTTTGCTCTAGGCCTAAGAATCTATAGGTGATCACATTCAGGTCCCTCAAGCGTCCTTGTCCTCATTTTCTCCCCCAATTTCACAGCAGGGGTTCTGTCACTAAAGCCCAAGATTTCCTTGATGTTTTTCTTCCTTAAAGCTTGGAAGTGATCTTACACTTGCCTATCCAGCTCTATAGACCTCATTTTCCTTTAGAGGCACAACAAATACTTGGACTCTAAGGCCTCTGAAAGACTAGTGAGATTTATTCCTTGAATCCTTCTGGCTGAACATACAATGGTCATTTGGCTCACTAGCCCTCATTGTCAGGTAGATACCATGGAGGGGCTTGTCATATAAATGGCCTTAAGCCCCGCTGACCTCTAGGTCACAAAAATTGTGAGTGATCAAATATAGGTCCCTGAATCTCCCTAGGCATCTGTTTCCACCACTCCCAGCAGGGGGTCTGGCTTTAAAACCTTTGAAGACCTTGATATTTTTAAACCTAGGGTCTTATTAATGAACTTCCAGTAGGCTATCTAGCTATCTAGGATTTACTTTCCTTTAGAATCCAATAACAGTTTTGGATTGTATGTACTTTCTTGTCACTTTTTGTCCTTGGACGCTTATGGGTGCACATGTAGTGGTCATTGGGCTATATAGGCCTCAGTTTCAAGCAAAATGCATCCACTGTCCTCTACTTTAAAGGCTGTTATGTCCCTCGTTGCTCTAGGGCTAAAAATCTATGGGTGATCAAATTCAAGTGCCCTTGTCCTCATTTTCTCCCCTAATGTCATAGCAGGGGGTCTGGCTCTAAAGCCATTGAATACCTTGATATTTTTCTTCTTAGGAGCTTGAGACTGATCTTACACTTGCCTATCTAGCTCTGTAGGCTTCATTCTCCTTTAGAGGCATATGAAGTACTTGGAGTGAAAAGCCTGTCTGGCTTTATAGCTTTTGAAGGTATTGACATTTTTAATCCTAGGACCTTTTTAGGAATCTTGAACTGTTCAATCCAGCTCTCTACGCTCAATTTCCTTTATAGTCACATGAAGTGCTTGGACTCCAAGGCCTCAGAAAGACTTGTCACTTTTAGTGCTTGGAACCTTGTGGATGATTAACAAATAGTTCCCACAGCTCTCTGGGCACCAGGTTCAGTCAGAGTCCATTGAGGGCCCTCAAGGGTAAATCCTGTTAAGGCCTTGTTAGCTCTAGGCCTTAGAACCTGAAGGTGATCACAGGAAGGTCCCTGAATCTTCCTAGGCCTTTGTGTCTCCCAGACTCACAGCAGTAGTCTGGCTCAAAAGATCTTTGAAAGCATTGACATATTAATCCTAAGATCTTGTAAGAGATCTTACACTGGGCCATCCAGCTTTCTAGGACTCAGTTTCCTTTAGAATGACATAAATGGTTTCAATTCAGAGGACTTTGAGAGACTTGTCACTTTTTGTCCTTGGACACTTGTGGATGAACGTGCAATGATCATTCTGCTCTCTAGGCCTCAGTTTTAGGCAGAGTTCATGGAGGGGTACTAGTGTAAATGCCCTTAAATTCCTCTTTGCTCTAGGCCTAGCAACCTTTAGATGATCACATTTATGTCTGTCAAGCTCCCTTGTCCTCATTTTCCCCATACAGTCACAGCAGGACATCTGGCTCCAAAGCCATTGAATTCCTTGATATTTTTCATCCTAGGAGCTTGGGAGTGATCTTACATTTGCCTATCCAGCTCTCTAGGCTAAGTTTCCTTTAGAGTCACACAAAGTGCTTGGACTCCAAGGCCTCTGAAAGACTTGTCACCTTTAGTGCTAAGAACTATGTGGGTGATCAAAAAGTGTTTTGCACAGCTCTCTAGGCTCCAGATTCAGACAAAGTCCAATGAGGGTCCTCAAGTGTCAATCTTCTTAAGAGGTTGTTAGCTCTAGGCCTTGGAACTTGATGGTGATCAAATATAGTTCCCTGAAACAGCCTAGGACTCTAGCTCTCCCAGACTCACAGCAGGGGCCTGGCTCAAAAGCTTTTGAAAGCCTTGACATTTTTAATCCTAGGATCTTGCTAATGATCTTACACTTGCTTATCCTGCTGTCTAGGCCTCATTTTCCTTTAGAGGCAGATGAAGTACGTGGACTCTGGCCTCTGCAGTACCTGTGATGTTTATTATTTGGATCATTCTGCCTGATCATGCAATGGTTATGTGACTCACCAGGCCATGGTCTTAAGGCCTTCTTAACTCTAGGCCTCAAAATGTCTGAATGATCACATGTAGGTCACTGGAGCTCTCTGGGCCTTTGTTTCTCCCTATGTTCACAGCATGGGTTCTGGCTTTAAAACTTCTGAAAGTATTGACATTTTTAATTTTGGGATCTTCCTTGGGATCTTGAACTGGTCAATCCAGCTCTCTAGCACTCCATTTCCTTTATAGTCACAGGAAGTGCTTGGACTCCAAGGTGTCTAAAAGACTTGTCATTTTTAGCGCTTGGACTCTTGCAGGTGATCACAAAATGTTTCTCACAGCTCTCTAGGCCCCAGGTTCAGGCAGAGTCCAATGAGGGCCCTCAAGTGCTAATCCCTTTAAGGTCTTGATAATGCTAGGTCTTGAAACCTGGGAAGGTGATCACAGAAATGTCTCTGAACCTCCCTAGGCCTCTGTTTCTCCCATACACACATCCTGGATCTTTGTCAAAAGCTTTTGAAAGCCTTGACATTTTTAATCCTAGGATCCTTTTAGTGATCTTACGCTGGGCAATCCAGCTCTCTAGGACTCAGTTTCCTTTAGAGTGACATAAATGGTTTGGTTCTGAGGACTTTGAAAGACTTGGCCGTTTTTGTCCTTGGACACTTGTGGGTGCACATGCAGTGGTCATCCTGCTCTCTAGGCCTCAGGTGCAGACAAAGTCCATGGTGGATCTACTAGTATAAATGCTCATAAATTACTCTTTGCTCTATGTCTAGCAACCTTTAGATGTTCACATTCAGGCCCCTCAAATTGCCTTGTCTTCATTTTTACCCCTACAGTCACGGCAGGGGCTCTGGCTCTAAAGCCATTGAATACTTGATATTTTTCATCCTAGCAACTTGGGAGTGATCTTATACTTGTTTATCCAGCTGTGTAGGACTCAATTTCCTTCAGAGGCACATGAAGGTCATGGACTCTAAGGTCTCTGATGGACTAATCAGGTTTATTCCTTGGACAATTCTGACTGATCATACAATGGTTATTTAGCTGACCAGGCCTCACTTTCACCTAGACACCTTGGAGGGGCTTGTACTGTAGATGGTCTTAAGGTCTTCTTCCCTCTAGGTCTCTCAAATTGTGGGTGATCACATACAGGTCCCTGAATCTCCCTAGGCCTCTGTTTCCCCCACAGTCCCTGCAGCTTGACTAGCTTTAAAGCTTTTGAAGACCTTCGTATTTTTAACCCTAGGATCTTATTCATGAACTTCCACTGGGCTGTCCAGCTATCTAGGACTCATTTCCTTTAGAATCTAATAAAGGGTTTGGATTCTGTGGACTTTCTTGTCACTTTTTTTCTTTGGACACTTACGGGTGCTTGTACAATGGCCATTGGGCTCTCTAGGCCTCAGTTTCAAGCAGAATGCATGGAGCTGCCTCTACTTTAAATGCTCTTATGATCTTCTTTGCTCTAGGCCTAAGAATCTATAGGTGATCCCCTTCAGGTCCCTCAAACACCCTTGTCCTCCTTTTCTCCCCTGATATCACAGCAAGGGGTCTGGAGCTAAAGCCATTGAATGCCTTCATATTTTTCTTCCTAGGAGCTTGGGACTGATCTTGCATTTGCCTATCCAGTTCTCAAGGCCTCATTTTCCTTTAGAGGCACATGAGGTACTTGAACTCTAAGGCCTCTGAAGGACTTTTATTGCTTGGATCCTTCTGGCCTTTCACACGATGGTTATTTGGCTTACCAAGCCTCACTTTAAGTAGATACCTGGGAAGGGCTGTTAGTGTAAATGGTCATAAAGTCTTCTTACCTCTAGACCTAGGAACATGTGGGTGATCACATACAGGCCGCTGAAGCTCTCTGGGCCTTTGTTTTCTCCCTGTTCATAGCGGCGGTGGTGGGGGGTGGGGGGGGGTGGAGGGGTGGGGGGGGGGGGTGGAGGGTGTCTGGCTTTAAGGCTTTTGAAGGTATTGACATTTTTAATCCTAGGACCTTCTTAGGGATCTTGAACTGGTCAATCCAGCTCTCTAGCACTCAGTTTCCTTTATAGTCACATGAAGTGCTTGGACTCCAAGGTCTCTGAAGGATTTCCTGTTTTTAGTGCTTGGACCCTTGCAGGTGATCTAAAAATGGTTCCAACAGCTCTCTAGGCACCAGGTTCAGGCAGAGTCCAATGAAGGCCCTCAAGTATAAATCCTCTCAAGGCCTCTTTGGCTCTAGGCCTTGGAACCTGAAGGTGATCACATACAGGTCTTTGAACCTCCCTAGGCCTCTGTAACTCCCACACTCACAGCAGGGGTCTAGATGAAAAACTTTTGAAAGCCTTGACTTTTTAAATTCTAGGATCCTTCTTTGTGATCTTACACTGGGGTA
This sequence comes from Notamacropus eugenii, assembly GCF_028372415.1. Classification (NCBI taxonomy): domain Eukaryota; kingdom Metazoa; phylum Chordata; class Mammalia; order Diprotodontia; family Macropodidae; genus Notamacropus; species Notamacropus eugenii. The sequence continues at coordinate 29,985,116 of NC_092879.1, read as the reverse complement.
TCCAACTTTATAGGACTCAGTTTCCTTTAGAGTGACACAAATGAGTTGGATTGTGGGGACTTTGAAAAACTTGTTCCATTTTGTCCCTGGACACTTGTGGGTGTACCTGTAATAGTCATTCTCTCCAGGTTTCAGTTTCAGGCACAGTACATGGAAAGGCTGCTAGTGTAAAAACCCTTGAATTCCTCTTAGCTCCATGCCTGGTAACCTTTAGATGATCACATTCAAGTCCCTCAAAACTCTCTTGTCCTCATTTTCCCCACTTCTTTCACAGCAGGGGTTCCAGCTCTGATACCATTGAATGCCTTGATATTTTTCATGCTAGGAGCCTGGGAGTGATCTTCTATTTGTTTATCCGGTTCTCTAGGACTCATTTTCCTTTAGAGGCACATGATGTTCTGGACTCTAGGGCTTCTGAAGGACTAGTCACATTTATTCCTTGGTCACTTCTGGCTGATCATGCAATGGTTATTGGCTCACCAGGCCTCATTTTCAGGTAGTTACCTGGAAGAGGCTTGTAGTAGATGGTCTTAAGGTCTCCTTACCTCACCTTCTCTGAAATTGTGGGAGATCACATACAGGTCCCTCAATCTCCCTAGTCCTCTGTCTCCCTCACAGTCCCAGCAGGGTGTCTGGCTTTAAATCCTATGAAGGTCTTGATACTTTTTATCCTATCAATCATCTTATTACAGCTGTCTAGGACTTCCTTTCCATTAGAGTCCAATAATGGGTTTGGATTCAGCGTACTTTCCTGTCACTTTTTGTCCTTAGACCCTTACATGTGCACATGCAATGGTTCTTGGGCTCTCTAGGCCGCAGTTTCAAGCAGGATGCATGAAAGGGTCTCTAGTTTAAAAGGCTGTTATGACCCTCTTTGCTGTAGGTCTGAGAATCTATAGGTGGTCACATTTAGGTCCTGCCAGCACCCTTGTCCTCATTTTCTCCCTTAAAGCCACAACAGGGTTTTCTGATTCTAAAGCCATTGAATGCCTTGATATTTTTCTTCCTAGGAGCTTGGGAGGGATCTCTCACTTGCCTATCCAGCTCTCTAGGCCTCAGGGTCATTCAGAAACACATGAAGTACTTGGACTGTAAGGCCTGTGAAGGACTAGTCAGGTTTATTCCTTGGATCATTCTGGCCCATCATACAGTGGCTATTTGGCTCACCAGGCCTCACCTAGGAGTGGCTTGTAATGTGACTGCTCTTAGGGCCTTCTTACCTCTGTCCCTAGGCCCCTGTGTTTGATCACATACAGGTCCTTGGTTCTGTCTGGGCCCTTGTGTCCTCCACTTTCACTGCAGGGAGTCTGGTTTACAGCTTTTGAAAGTACTGACCTTTTCAATCCAAGGACCTTCATTGGGATCTTGAACTGGTCAATCCCACTCTCTAGCACTCAATTTCCTTTCCAGTTACATGAAGTGCTTGGACTCCAAGGCCTCTGAAAGACCTGTCATTTTTAGTCCTAGGACCCTTGTGGGTGAACCAAAAATGGTTTGCCCAGCTCTCTAGGCTCCAGGGTCAAGGAGAGTCCAATAAAGGCCCTCAAGGGTAAATCCTCTTAAGAGCTTGTTATCTCTAGTCCCGGAACCTGAAGGTGGTCACAAAAAGATCCCTGAACCTCCCTAGGCCTCTGTAACTCCCACACTCACAGCAGGGGTCTAGCTGATAAGCCTTTGAAAGCCTTAGACTTTTTAAATTCTAGGATCCTTGTCTGTGATTTTACACTGGGGTATCCAAGTTTCTAGGACTCAGTTTCCTTTAGAGTGACACAAGTGAGTTGGATTGTGGGGACTTTGAAAAACTTGTTCCATTTTGGACACTTGTAGGTGAACATGTAATGGTCATTCCCCTCTCCAGGCTTCAGTTTCAGGCAGAGTGTATGGAGAGGCTGCTAGTGTAAAAGCCCTTGAATTCCTCCTTGCTCCATGCCTAGCAGCCTTTAGATGATCACATTCAAGTCCCTCAAACTCCTTTGTCCTCATAGCCCCCCCCCCCCCCCCCCTTCTGTCACAGCAGGGGTTCCAGCTCTAATGCCATTGAATGCCTTGATATTTTTCATGCTAGGAGCCTGGGAGTGATCTTCCACTTGTTTCTTCAGTTTTCTGGGACTCAGTTCCCTTTAGAGACCATGAAGTTCCTAGATTCTAAGGCCTATGACTGACTAGTCATGTTTATTCCTTGGACCCTTGTGGCTGCTCCTACAATGGTTATTTGGCTCACCAGGCCTCATTTTCAGGCAGATACCTGAGAGGGACTTGAAGTATACATGGTCATAAAATCTTCTTATCTCTAAGTGTCTGAAAATGTGGGTGGATCACATACAGGTCCTTCAATCTCCATAGGCCTCTGTTTCCCCCCCACTCCCAGCAGGGGGTCTGGGTTTAAAGCCTTTGAATTCCTTGATATTTTTAATCGTAGGATCTTATTAATGAACTTCCATGGGGCTATCCAGCTATCTAGGACTCCGTTTCCTTTAGAGTCCAATAAAGGGCTTGGATTCTACAGACTTTCTTGTCACTTTTTGTCCTTGGACACTTACGGGTGCATGTACAATAGCCATTGGGCTCTCTAGGCCTCAGTTTCAAGCAAAATGCATGGAGGGGGCTCTGGGTTAAATGCTGGTCTGGCCCTCTTTGCTCTAGGCCTAAGAATCTATAGGTGATCACATTCAGGTCCCCCAAGTGCCCTTGTCCTCATTTTCTCCCCCAATTTCACAGCAGGGGTTCTACCACCAAAGTCCATGAATTCCTTGATGTTTTTCTTCCTTAAAGCTTGGAAGTGATCTTACACTTGCCTATCCAGCTCTATAGACCTCATTTTCCTTTAGAGGCACATGAAGTACTTGGACTCTAAGGCATCTGAAGAACTAGTCACGTTTATCCTTTGGATCATTCTGTCTGATCAAACAATGGTTATTTGCTCACCAGGCCTCACTTTCAGGTAGATACCCAGGTGGGGCTTGTAATGCATATGGTTTTAAGTCCTTCCGACTTCTAGGTCTCAGAAAATGTGGGTGATCACATACAGGTCCCTGAATCTCCCTAGGCTTCTGTTTCCCTCACAGTCCCAGGAAGGGTTCTGGCTTTAAATCTTCTGAAGACCTTCTTATTTTTAATCCTAGGATCTTATTAATGAACTTCTACTGGCCTATCCAGCTATCTAGGACTCAGTTTCCATCAAAGTCCAATAAAAGGTTTGGATTCTGCATACTTTCTTGTCACTTTTTTTCCTTGGACACTTATGGGAGCACATACAATGATCATTGGGCTCTCTAGGTCTCAGTTTCAAGAGGAATGCATGGAGGGATCTCTACTTTAAATGCTGTCATGACCCTCTTTGCTCTAGGTCTAAGAACCTATAGGCAAACACATTCAGGCCCCACAAGTCCCCTTCTCATTTTCTCCTGTAACCTCACAGCAGGGGCTCTAACACTAAAGGCATTGAATATTTTGAGATTTTTCTTCCTAGGAGCTTAGGAGTGGTCTTACTCTTGCCTATTCATCTCTGTAGGCCTCAGTTTCCTTTAGAGGCACATGAAGTACTTGGACTCTAAGACCTCTTAAGGACTAGTCACGTTTATTCCTTGGGCCATTCTGGCCTATCATACAATGGCTATTTAGCTCAGCAGGCCTCACTTTCAGGTAGATACCTGGGAGTGGCTTGTGCAAATGGCATTAAGGTCTTCTTATCTCTATACTTGAGAACCTGTGTTTGATCACATACATGTCCTTGGAACTCTGTAGGCCCTTTATTTCTCCCACCTTCACCACAGGGGTTCTGGCTTTATAGCTTTTGAAGGTATTGACACTTTTAATCCAAGGACCTTCTTAGGGATCTTCAACTGGTCAATCCATCTCTCTCACACTCCATTTCCTTTGCAGTCACATGAAGTGCTTGGACTCCAAGGGCTTCTGAAAGACTTGTCATTTTTAGTCCCTTGTACCCTTGCAGGTGATTAAAAAATGGTTCCCACAGCTCTCTGATCCCCACGTTCATGTAGAATCCAATGAGGACCCTCAAGTGTGAATTCTCTTAAGAGCTTGTTAGCTGTAGGCCTTGGAATCTGAAAGTGATCACAGAAAAAGTCTCTGAACCTCCCTTGGTCTCTGTTTCTCCCTTCTCACAGCATGGGTCTGGCTCAAAAGCTTTTGATAGCCTTGACATTTTTAATCCTGTGATCTTGTTAGTGATCTTACACTGGGCTATCCAGCTTTCTAGGACTCACTTTCCTTGATCATCACATTAATGGTTTACATTGTGAGGACTCTGAAAGACTTGTCACCTTTTTAACTTGGACACTTGTGGGTGAACATACAATGATCATGTTGTCTGTAGGCCTCAAGTTCAGGCAAAGTCCATGGAGGGGCTACCAGTGTACATGCCCTTAAATTCCACTTTGCTTTAGGTCTAGCAACCTTTAAATGATCACATTGAAGTCCCTCAAGCTCCTTTGTTCTCATTTTCCCCTCTACAGTCACTGCCGGGGGGGGGGGGGGGGGGGGGGGGGAGGGGGGGGGGGCGGGGTCTGGCTCTAAAGCCTTTGAATGCCTTGGTATTTTTCATCCTAGGAGCTTGGGAGCGATCTTACACTTGTTTATCCAGCTCTCTAGAACTCAGTTTCCTTTAGAGGCACATGATATTCTGGACTCTAGGGCTTCTGAAGGGCTAGTCACCTTTGTTCCTTGCACCCTTCTGGCTGATCATACAATGGTCATTTGACTCACTAGGCCTCACTTTCAGGTAGGTACCTGAGAGAGCCTTGTAGTCTGAATGGTCCTAAGGCCTTCTTACATCTAGGTTTAGGAAATTGTCCTTTATTACATACAGATCCCTGAAGTTCCCTTGGTCTCTGTTTCTCCTACATTCGTAGCAGGGGTTCTGGCTTTAAAGCCTTTGAAGGCCTTGATATGTTTAACCCTAGTATCTTGTTAATGGTCTTACACTGGACTGTCCAGCTTTCTAGAACTCAGTTTCCTTTTGAATTACATAAGGGGTTTGGGCTCTAAGGTCTCTGAAAGACTTGTGACTTTTTGTCCTTGGATACTTGTGGGTATACATACAATGTTAATTAAACACTCCAGGCCTCAGTTTCAGGCAGAGTCCATGGAGGGGCCTTTACTGAATATGCTTTTCACTTTCAGTGCCCAAGCTCCACTCAGTGACTGGCTTAGAGTGGTTATCAGTAATAACAGCTTCTTTTTCCCTCCTTGCATGATTGAATTACTTATTTTTGTTGTGTTCATTGAAAGGGTCATTCCCTGACTACTTCTTAAAGAGGGCTATTTACTCAATGAGCATTACCTCCCTCTAAGTGAGTAGCTAAAAAAGCCTTAGCCTAAAATATCCAAGGTACCCCATTGGCATTTGTGGGATGTCCTCCAGTCATCCTGATGAATATCTGGTCACTGGATCCAGGTGAATCAAGAGGAAAAAGTGAGGTTGTTGACCCTGCACAGCCTTCCGTCACTCAAAAGAAAGTCAAGTGCAAGCCGTGTCATCATTTCTCTGATGTCATGATTTTCTTCACAAATGAAGTACGAACACAGCCTGTGAGTAGACAGCGCTGCTTGAATGGGGACCCAGCTATCTGGGTAATCCAGCTCATCCTCTCCCTTCTTTTTTTTGTTTTGTTTTTTTTTTACAATCACTTCCATATATCTTAGATTTTTCCCCTCCCTCCCCCCCTTCCCCCCTCCCTCTCCACTCCCTCCCTGAGATGGCATACAGTTTTATATAGGTTCTACACATACATTCCTATTAAATACATTTTCACCTTAGTCATATAAAATGATTGGGAGAAACCATAAAACAAACCAAAACATAATACAAAAGAAAATGACCTGTTTCATTCTGCAATAGAGTTCCATAGTTCTTTCCCTGGAGGTGGAAAACATTTTGCTTTAAGAGACCATTGGGAATTATTCAAGTCCTTGCATTTCAATGAAGTACTAAGTCTACCAGAAAAATTCCTCCACACACTGTGGTTGTTGCTGTGAACAAAGTTCTCCTGGTTCTCCTCCTTTCACTCAGCACCAGTTCATATAAGTCTTTCCCGGCCTCTCTGAAGTCTTCTTATAGCACAATAGTATTCCATTACATTCAAATACCACAGCTTATTCAGCCATTCCCCCAATGGATGGGCATCCCCTTGATTTCCAGTTTTTGGCCACCACAAACAGTGCTGCTACAAATATTTTTGTACATATGGGACCCTTTCCCATTTTTATGATCTCTTGGGGATACAGTCCTAGAAACGGTATTCCTGAGTCAAAGGGTATGCACATTTCAGAGGAAGAAATTAAAGCTATCTATAGTCATATGAAAAAAATGCTCTAAATCACTATTGATTAGAGAGATGCAAATCAAAACCACTCTGAGATACCACATCATACCTATCAGATTGGTTGACATGACAAAACAGGAAGATGATAAATGTTGGAGAAGATGTAGGAGAGTTGGAATATTAATTCATTGTTCATGGAGCTATGCGCTGATCCTACAGTTCTGGACAGCAATTCGGAACTGTGCCCAAAGTGCTACAAAAATGTGCATACCATTTGACTCATCCTCTCTCTTCTGTCCCCCTCTCTCCTTCCTTTGGTGTTTACTGGCTAAATGTCCTTTCCTTCCCTTCCCTTCCTTTCCTTTCCTTTCCTTTCCTTTCCTTTCCTTTCCTTTCCTTTCCTTTCCTTTCCTTTCCTTTCCTTTCCTTCCTTTCCTTTCCTTTCCTTTCCTTTCCTTTCCTTTCCTTTCCTTTCCTTTCCTTTCCTTTCCTTTCCTTTCCTTTCTCCTCTCCTCTCCTCTCCTCTCCTCTCCTCTCCTCTCCTCTCCTCTCCTCTCCTCTCCTCTCCTCTCCTCTCCTCTCCTCTCCTTCCTTCCTTCCTTCCTTCCTTTCTCCCTCCCTCCCTTTCTTCCCCACAAACCTTAAACCCAGCGCACTCTGAAGGCCTTAGGTTGGACAACAGTACATCCCTGACCAAGCTCCACTTAATGGCTGACTTACAGTGATTATCAATAGTAACAGTTTCTCTTTCCCTCCCAGCCTGATTTAGTTATTTGTTTTTCATTTGTTCATTAAAAGGGCCTTTCCCTGACCACTTCTTAAATGGCCACTCAATGGCCATTACCTCCCTCTAAGTGAATACCTGAAAAGGCCAAGGTCTCCCATTACAACCTGGGCCATCTCCTGTCATCCTGATGAATATCTGGTCATTGGATCCTGATGTCTCAGGAGGAGAAAGTGAGGCTGGTGACCTTGCACAGCCCTCTCTCACTCAAAACAAAGTCAAGTGCAAGTCAAGTCATCATTTCTCTGCTGTCGTGGTCTTCTTTGAAAATGAGGGACGAACACAACAACAATGTATTCACTCCTCTATGTCTTGCAATCTCTCTTCCAAACCTCATCACTCTACTGGGCAACCTCTCTTAAAGGACACTCAACCACTCAACCTCATGGCCTTGTCTCAGTTCTCACCCTCCTTCCCTATTCTGTGACTACTTCTTTCTTGCAAGGTAAGAGCTAAATTTCAGTGTATTCGGGTAACAGGCTGAATGATTGGATCCAAAGCATAATCAGTAACATGTTGATGCCATTTTGGTGGGAGGTCTAGAGCTGAAGGAGGAGATAGTGACAGAAGGCATTTGGGTGATGTAAGATGACAGGGGAGAAGAGGGAGGTCACAGCTGATGGCCTCGTTTTTTTCAAGAAAATATGAGGCAAGGTTCTCATCTTGGGGGTGAGGTTAGAGCGGGGAGTCATAAGAGGTTCAAGGAAGAATGAAAAGATTTGGAAAAGCTGCTGTAGTGAGTGGGACAGTGAATCAGTTAGGGAGGAATCAGTTCAGAATTATATAATGGAAACTTAGAATAGACACAATCAATCCAATTTTGTGACTTTCTCTGGCACCATGTGAATAGGCATGAAGTTAGTGTGCACTGGGAGTCAGAAAGCTTGGCAAAGGAAGAGCAGTGATAGGGTAGGGGACAAGGGGCTCAAGTGGGAAGGAGAGTGTAGGTCTCCCAATGGGTAATGATGGGGAAGGGATGAGTGTATGAGGAGACAGCCTGAGAAAGAATTGAATGGTGGAGGGTTTAGAGGTCATGGGGAAGAATAGTTTTGGGGGTCATAAGGCAGAGTGAAAGATATAATGACAAAAGATTATGATCAAATAGAGGAATTTCAGAGTTCATGGACATGAAAGGGGAACACCTGTAACTTGTAAAATCAAGTGCCAGACATCTCTCCCAACTGCAAACTAACTTTCACAAGGCAGGCAAACCAGCCTTGTTGAAGCTGCAAGGTACCCTAAGGGAGAGATAAGAGTTGGCATGGTCCACACAAGTCAAATCACCGCCTCACTATCTATCTTCCCCCATCCCTAGATAGAAAGAGTCCCAGACCCTGAACCCAAGAGCACTGGGAATAGTAGCATTTCCCAGACCATAAGCCCAGGTCCTGCCACCATCGTCCAGGAAATCAGCCCTTATGGAAAGGCAAACCGGCACCTGGTTTAACATTATCTATGTTGTATTGTATTTTGATTTATTTTGTTAAAGATTTCCCAATTACATGTCAGTCTGATTTGGACTCAGGAGTTTTGCCCACATCTAGAAAGTTCAACACCTCTTAGTCACCCAAGTTCTCCATCTTAGTGTCATCCTTGACTTCTCCCACTTCCTTACCCCACATATTCAATTTGTTGCCAAGTCCTGTTAATTCTAGCTTGGCAACATTTCTTATCAACCCCTTTCTCCCTTCATACTGCCATTGCCCTGGTCCAGGCCCTCATCACCTCATGCCTGGACTATGACAGTAGCTGCTGGTAGGGCTGCCTGCCACAAGGCCCTCCCCATTCCAGGTCATTCCCCACTCAGTCACCCAAGTGATCTTCCTCAATCCCAGGTTTGACCACGTCTCTCCTCTATCCTGTAAGCTCTCGTAACTCCATATTGTCTCCAGGATTAGATATAAAATCCTCTTCAATTTAAAACCCTTCTTCTCTTTCCAGTCCTCTTACACTTTACTACCCTCTGTGTACTCAAAGATTCAGGCACATTAGCCTCCTGATAGTTCCTTGCACACAACATTTCATTTCCTGACTCTTTGCCTTTTGATTACTGTCTTCCAAGCCCTGGATGCTTTCCCTCCTTGTATTCTCCAGTGGGTTTCCTTGGTTTCCTTCAAGACTCATCTCACATCCCATCTTCTACAAGAGACCTTTTCCTGCCCTCGCCCATGACTTCCCTCTGTAGATTATCTTCCCTTTATCTTGTATGATTATTTATATATAGTTGCTTTTCACATTAGAATATTAGCTTTCTGAGGTCAGGGATAATGTTTCTGCCCTTTTTTATTTGATATCCCCAAGGCTTGACACTGTGCCTAGCACTTAATAAGTGTTTAATTGTTGGCTGACTGATTGACACAGGGGTTTTTCTCAGAATAATAGCTGTAGGGGTTAAACTGGAATAGGGTTGGTGGTCTGGGAGGGTGTCACTGGGATTCCTGGCTCTTGGGATTACCTGCCCATAAGTAATTGTTTGTCAATGGTTAGCAGGGTTGTTGGTGGTAAAGATGGCAAGTCCACTCTCTGTGGGGTTTGCTATCCTGAATTATGGTTGCAGGCACTGATATTTTGGGGCAATGATACTCCTAGGGCTCTTAGGCCAAGGGTCCTAGGCTGTCTCCATCAGGGGTAGGGGTGAGGTGGTCATCTAGGTAGCACATGCCATCTCTTGTTGAAATGTTGGGTAAAGGAAGGAGTGAATAGGCAGGTTTGACAGGAGTATAGAGTACATATGTGAAGGGGAATGATGTGGAAAGTCTGCAAAGGGCAGATGGAATCAGGTTGTGAAGGACTTTAAGTTCCAACCAGAGGAATTTGTCATTGAGCCCAGGGGCAGTGGGGAAGCCTTGCAAATTTTTGAGGAGGGGAGTGCCATGGTTAGAGTGGTACTTTGGCAGCTACATGAGGAATTGATTGGAAAAGGAAAGCTTGGAGGCAGGAAGATCATTTCAGAGCTTATTGCAGAGGATGATGAGGGCCTGCACTGGAGTGGTACTCGTGAGACTAGAGAGAGAGGAGGGATGAGTGGGGTAGAGGCTGACTAGGTGCAATCTATAACACTTGGCAACTGACTTGGCAACTGGGAGGAGGGAGAAGGAAGAATTGAATAAGATTCCAAAGTTTTCAACCCAGACAGCTGGAAGAATGGTGATGCCCCTGAACAGAAATAGGAGAGAAAAGAAGATGGAAGGCTTTGGGGGAAAGATAATGAGTTCTCTCTTGGGCACGTTGATTCTAGATGTCTACAGGACATCCAGATGTAGAGATGTCCAATGGACATTTGGAAACGTGAGACCAGAGCTTAGGGGGTAGCTGGCTACGGCTAGATTCCAGTGAATAGGAGAATCAGTCCCCAGAAGTGGTCACATGTTTCTGAATTCACACTATTCTAAGTTATAATTATGTAAAATATGGTAATTATTTCTCAGCCCAATGGAAATATGCAGTGTGAATTTGAATAATACGGCCACTTCAGGGAATTCATTATTTACACTAATCAGGACCTAGTTGTATATAGATCTGATCATCAGCAGCACAGAGATCATAATTGAATGCATGGGAGCTGATAAGCTCACTGAAACAGAGAGAGAGAGAGGGAGAGAGAGAGAGAGAGAGAGAGAGGAGTGGGGGGAAGAGAGAGACAGAGAGAGAAGGAAAGGAGAGGGGGAGAGAGAGACAGAGAAAAGAAGAAGAAAGAGAGGGGGAGAAAGAGAGAGACAGAGACAGAGAGAGAAGAAGAGGAGAGGGGGAAAGAAAGAGAGAGAGAGAAGGAGAGAGAAGGAGAAGAGAGAGGGAGAGAGAGAAGGAGAAGAGAAGAGAGAGAAAATGAGAGAGGAGAGAGAAAGAAAAGAAGAAGAGGAGGAGAGAGGCCTAGAGAAAGAGAGAGATAGAGTCAGGGAGAGAAGAGAAGGAAAGAGAGGAGAGGAGAGAGGGGGAGAAAGAGAGAGAGAGAGAAGGAGAGAGAAAAAAGAAAATATAGGCAGAGAGAAAAGAAGGCCCATGACAGGGTCCTGGGGACACCTACACATAGGGGGCAGCACAGGGATGATTAGCCTATAAAGACGTGAGATGAATTGGTCAGATGGGTAGAAAGAAGTGTCAGTAAAACATAGGAAGGAAAGCATAGTCAGGACAAGAGGGTGGCTAACGGTGTGGAAGACTGAACAAAGGCAGAGAAAGATGAGAACTGAAAAACATTTATGGCTTCAGCAATAAGGAGATCCTTGGTGACCTTGGAAAGAGCAGTTTTGAGCTGTAAGTCAGATGGCAAAGAGTTGAGAAGTGAATGGGAAATGAGACAATAGAGGCAGTAAGTGTAGACAGTATTTTCTAAGGGTTTGGTTGCTGATGAAAGGAGACATGTAGAATGATGACTTGAGGGGATGGTAGGGTTGGGTAAAGGTTTGTTAAGGATGGAGAAGATCTTAGGTAGTAGAGAAGGAGCCAGTAGATAAGGAGAGTTTGAAAGGAGAAGGGCTGATTGAAGGGGAAGGTTCCTGGAGCAGTGTGAAAGGGACAAGATCCAGGGCACAAGTACAGGGGTTGGGGTGGCCAAGAAAAGGCTCACCTCTTGGTTAGTGACTGGAGCAAGAAAGGAGAAAACCAGAGATGATGCTGAGGTGATTTCAAGTATGGAAGTGGAGAGGAGAGTGAGTTCATGATGGATGGCCTCAATTTTCTTAATAAAGTATGGGGTGAGGTCCTGTGCGTACAAGGCTTGGGGAGGTTTAGTTGGCCTAAGGAGAAAAGAGAAGATTTGGAATAGATCCTATGGGGACTCCCCATCAAGGAGGAGTGCTCATCCTTTTTAGGTGCCAGTGAGGGCCCAGTCAAGATTTCCTAACATTACTTTGTAGCAGCCCATTTTCTGTAGGGTAGACCCAATCAACAGGGTTGTGGGACTTCCCCCAGTAGAGTTTTTACAGTATATGAACAGGGGCAGAGATGGCAGGTGGGGAGGCTAAGCCAGGGTTGGGGATTGAGCTGGAGTGAAGGAACAAATGATTTGAGGGTAGAAGAGGAGAATAAGGTTGAGCTGATTGGGATTTGAAGAGAGTGGGACAGCAGGAAAGGGCAGAGTAATTGGAAGTTGTGGGAGAAATGGAGAACAATTTTGGGTAGAGTGAGGCCCAGGGAAGGATGGAAGGCTAGGAGGAATTGAAAGAGGATTAGAAAAAGTGTAGATCATGGAGGTGGACCATGTGGTGATGGTGAGATCAAGGGCATCTGTGTGGCTGAGGGATCCTGAGGACAAAGGTCACAGCAGGATTGGGGGCTTCCAGTAATATCTTCATGATGGTCTCTGCTGAGCCTGTTTCCTCACTCCAAGCACCCCCTCTCTCTTTTACCTGCTCTTTCTACTGCTGCCACCTACTGGACCTTGGCTGTAATCTTCAGCTGAGTTTCTACATCCTCTCAAGAGGAAGAGCTGATTTTGTAAGGCAGGCCCATACACACTAGCCATTAGAGTAGAAAAGGTCATATAATAATAGATTTAGAAAGGACCTCTGAAGCCCTCTCCTTTTAACAGTGAAGAAACTGAGGCAAATAGGGTGACTTGCTCAAAGTGGCTAAGGTGGAATTTGAACCCAGGTCTTCCTGTGTCAAGAGCAGAGATAAGATGTTTTGGAACACAAACCATATAGTCAGCTAAAGAGTCCATTCGCTCTAATAGCTTGTCTTTTGAATTTACTTCCTTGAGCTAATAGTATCTGAAGTCTTTGTCCCTAGTCTGTATCTGACTTAGGGTTAGAAAGCCCCCTTTAGATTCAGCGGGTTATTAATTATTAGCTGTATTCGTCCTCAAACCATTTTTGGGGTGTGTATGGAGGAAGTATGCTGCATTCCAACAAACCACACAGTGTTGTGTGAGTCTGAGAAACTCCTTTACTCACCCCCCCCCCCCCCCCCCCCCCATTCTCTGGGTCTGCCACACAAATGAAGGGGTAGGGAAAGGCAAGAACAAAAAAGGGTCAGTGGAGTCGCTGGGAGCATCTCCCAGTCTACCTCCAACCCTTTGTTCTAAATTCCTGCCTTTGACATGCAAACGTGGCTGGCAACGAATCTCCTACTACAAAGTCGATCAATCAGTCCCAGATTTCCTGAGCTCACACACTGTGTGGAACAAGCCTTGGGCTCTGCTCTGTGGGGGTTACAGAGAAGTATTAGCTCTCCCTGCAGGCCCTCAAGGAACTCATAGTCCAGTTGAAGGGGGGATTGGGGGGTGGGGACAAGATGTACATACATGAGGCAGTGTCTCCAACACAAGCCAGAACGGAATTCAGGACATGATGCAGGGCAGCACTATGGGGGGCCAGGAGAGAGGGAATGGGAACACAGCTTACTGCAGGCTGGCTGGGCGAGTCTGGGCAGGCTTACTTGGAAAGCTTGGAGCTTGATCTGTTCCCCACACTGCCCCCCTCCTTCCCAACCGCCGCCCCTCAGTGCCACCTTCACCGATTGTTCTGGACCTGCTGGAATTCCAGGCCCCTTCTTGTGCCCCACACCCATTCGGCAGCTAGCAGCTTATTTACTGCTTTGCATGTGAGCTCGTCACAAACTATTAACCCACCTCAGCTGTGTTACCCTGGCTAAGTCACTTTACTTCTACCACAGTTTGCTCATCTATAAGATGAGGGGGGAACAGGACCAGATGGCCTCTGAGGTCCTTTCCAGTTTTTGATTTGGGATCCTCTGTGGGACTTTGGGCAAGACTCCCCGGGTCCTCAGTTTCCTCATCTGTAAAAGGAAGGAGGTTAGACTGGATGATCTCAAAAGTCCTTTCCAGCTTGAAATCTGTGATCCCTCTGACTCAGAGTTGGGGAAAAGGAGGAAAAGCAGTGGTTGGGGGGGAATGCTCCCCCACAGCCTGTCTGTCCTGTTCCTGGGTCTGCTGCCTCCTTGCCCTTCCCCACCCCAGCATCCTCAGCAGCTGGCAGTGTGGGGTGTTGGCTCCTGGCATGAGGTGAGGGGGTTCGCAGGGGGAAATGGCTTTTCAGGCCCTTGTTCTAATCAGGACCATGTGCCCAGGCAGCCGGGGCCCCCAAGCATCTTTGCGAGCATATTTTCTCTAAGAGCTCATCTCTGGATTTCAGAACAGATGCCAAGTTCTGTTGCTGCAGAAGGTATGTATGTAAGTGGCTGGGGCTCTTGACTTGCCAAGACAATTTGTCTTCCTCAAAAGAGATAAAGTCCCTGGAGGGCGAGCCCAAGTCCTGCTATTTCTCCTGTGCCCTTCCCTGGAGAAGGGCAAGCATTCTCTGCTTCAGCCTTGCCTTATTTCCAAAGCCTTTGAGGCATGTGGAAGTCAGTGGGGAACTGGGTGTTCCTGGGAACACTGACCAGCCAGTTTGTCACCAGGAGGGGAGCCCAGGCTGGGCTGGCGAGAGCAGCAACCAGGGCTACTCCTGGCTCACCCTCAATTGATCATGTGATCTGGGCTGAATCAATTCACCCTTAGGCTTCAGTTTCCTAATCTATAAAATGGGAATAATACTTGCCTTATCTAACTCACAGAACTGTTGGGAGGAACAAAGGAGGCCATAGATAGAAGATTTTGGGTTTTTTTTTTGTTTTTAAATACAATGGGTGAATTCACCAGCCCTAAAAGAAAATTTGGCTGTGGTTTTAGAGCCATGTTGTCTCCCAAGGAGCTGGATCACTCACCTGATTCATCACTCTGGTCTCAGGATGGCTTTTAGGTCTTTAAGCAAATAGATTCACTTCCAAAGGATGAAGGAGGGCTATCTTTTCACTTTGGAATATGTGGGTCATAGACCTAGAGCTAGCTGGAAGGGACGTCAGAGAGAATCTAGTTCAACCCCCTTATTTTACAGAGGAGGAAACTGAGACCCCAAGAAGGGAAACGACTGCCCAAGGTTACCCATAGGGATCACAGATATAGATCCAGAAAGGAGCTCCAGGGCCATTGAGGTCAACACTGTCCTTTTATAGAGAGGGAAATGGAGGCCCAGGGTGGGGAAGAGACTTGGTTGATACAGGTAGTAAGCTTCTGAGGTAGGATTGGAATGCAGGGCCTTTGGCCCCAGCATCTACACTCTTTCTACTGTACTAGTTCAGGCTCTGGAGGTGGCGTCCAAACATATGGTTTGAGTAGTGGCTGCCTCGCTGGATTCAGTCGCTCCCTCCCAAAGGAGCAGCTTTGATGAGCACTCTTTGGGCTGGAGATTCAGCTGTGTTTGTCAAACAACCAGTCACATCAGTATAGCCATAGCCCACGGTCTTTGTTTCTTCCTCTGCCTCACTCGGTGGGGATGAGATCACTGAGCGCTGCAGGGAACAGTGAAAAGCCATGTAGGGCTTCCATCCCGGCTCTTTCTGTGCTCCAAGTTATGGTGACTGACTTAGCCCCCTTTATCCCAACAGGTCCAATAAAAATCGGGAAATGATACCTGGCACTTGCACAGGATTTTACAATGGAGGCTCACCATATACTTATTTCACTTAATGTTAATTCAGCTCTGTGCTTGGTGAAGAGATTGACAGAGAGAGAGAGAGAGAGAGAGAGAGAGAGAGAGAGAGAGAGAGAGAGAGAGAGAGAGAGAGAGAGAGCAAACGAGATAGAGAGACAGACAGAGACAAAGAGACAAAGAAAGAGAGAGACAGGGAGACAGATTCAGCGAGAGAGACAGAAAGACAGAGAGACAGAGAGTGACAGAGAGAGACAGAGGCAGAGACACACAGAGACAAAGTGCAGAGATGGAGATCAAAAGACAGAGACACAGAGAGACAAAAAGAGCTAGAGAGACAACGCCAGAGAGATACAGGAGAAGCAGAGGGAGGGAGGATAAGGACAAGAACACAAAAATAATAATAATGATCATCAGAGCTGACATTTATATGGCTCTTCTGAGGTTTGCAAAACACTTGACAGAGTCTCTGTGATCCACACAATATTTTTGTGCTATTATCCCCATTTTACAGGTGAGGAAACTGAGACTAAGAGGGGAGAAGTGCCTTGCCCACGGTTACCAAGCTAGGAAGTATCTGAGGCAGGATTTGAACTCAGATCTTTTGGAGTCCAGCACTCTTATGGTCTATGATTTAAACTAGAATCCCCCGATTCCTCGTGCCATGGCTCTTCCTGAAATTGGACGCCAGCGACTGTGAGCTAGGGGCCATGAATTTGCTCTTCTCTCAGCCTCATTTTCCCTGGGGGCTTCTCGCTGCAGTCAGAGGCTGCCCAAGTGATGGGGGAGGCAGCCTCCACTGGTCTTCCCATCATTCCTGGTCAACCCGAGGGTGCCCCTGGGATTTCTTGGGGCTCTTGGCCAAAGAGGAAGGAGACCCGCTAATGAAACTGCCCTTCTGTAGGGGCCCTTTCCAGGGCGACTCCTGCCCCACCCTCCGTTCTGCCAGCTAGGACTTGACATGTTTTGGCCTTCTCCCTGATTCGTGCTTCTCTCCTCTCTCCTAGCTTAGCTAGGTGTTTTGAAAAAAAGACAATTTACTTTCAACTGTTTCCATAGCAGCCACCTCACAGTCAGCTGCCTCTGACACAGATCCCTTTCACTTAAAGAAAAACTAGCCCCTTTCCAACTACAACTACTTAAAAGATACCCTACAGGAATTTTATGGGTCATTTTAGGGACTTTGAGGGTAACTTTCATTATTCGTGATTTTTACCTTCTGTGAACTTTTAGTCCAGGGGTGGGGAACCTGCAGCCTTAAGGCCACATGTGGCCTTCTAGGTCCTTGGGTGCTGCCTCTTGCCTGAGTCCAAGTTTTCCAGAACAAATCCTTTCCTTAAGGATTTGTTCTGTGAAGTGTGGATTCCCTAGAGGGGATTTGTTCTATGAGGTATGGATTCAGTCCAAGGGCCACCCTTGAGAATCTAGAGGGCATTTGTTCTGGGAAGTTTGGATTCAGCCAAAGGGCCATATTTGAGGACCTAGAGGAGATTTTCAGTCAAAGGGCTGCACTTGAGGACCTAGAAGGCCACTCTGCTTTAGATGTTAGCATTTATCTTCTCCTCTCCAAGATGACGACACTGCACTTTCAAAATGCTTTCACGCCTATATCTAATTCTTTTCCTCTTGAAGTGGGCAGGGAAATAGTGGTCTTACAGATGAAGAAACTGATCCTGGAGTCAGGAAGACTCAAATTCAAGTCCTGCCACAGATACTTGCTCACTGGGTGACCCTCTTTACCTGTCTGCCTCAGTTTCCTCAACTGTAAAATGAAGGATTTCTGCTCAGTAGCCCCTAATAGAGTTCCTTCCAGCTTGAAACCCATGATCTTGTTGGGATTTAGAGGCAGGAGCTGAATGATGTGTCTAAGATCATGGGACTATGTGGTGACAGAACCAAGTTTCTGCCACTTCAAAAAATTTGTGATTTTACCAAAGATACTTCATCAGTGGTGATCACAACTCCTCCACACAAAATCACATATTCTTAGCAATTCCAAGTTAAAAGAGACTTCAGAGACCATCTAGTGCAACTGGCACCTGACTAAGAATTCACCCTTCAACATCCCCAACAGGGAAGGGGAACTCACTATCTCCAGAGGCAGTTCATTCTACATTTGTACAATTAGTTCCAATATTTCTTTGGCAATCAAGTTTATTTTTGTTCCCTTGTACCTTCTTTCTACCCACTGTTCCTAGTTGTGCCCTTTGGGTCAAGCAGAACAAATCTGATCTCCCTTCCACAGTCACTCTCCTCCAACTTATCTCTTCTCCATATGCAACAATCTCTTAATAAATGTTTGTTGACTGAATGATTGGATATGAATGAACTGATCTCCACATGGCATTATCTCAAGGCCTTTCACAATTCAGGTTGCCCTGATCTGTATGATATTCAGCTCATTAATTTCCTTAAAATGTAGGCACCAAGAACTAAGTGTACTACCCCACATATGGTCTGACCGAGACAAAGGTTGGTAACACTATCACCTCCCTAGTCCTGGATACTATGCTCCTCTTTATGTAGCCTAAGATGGAATTCTCTTTTTTAGCCTACCGTGTCATACTGATGACTCATATTGAACTTGCATTCCACTAAGACCCCCAGATCTTTCTCGAATGAGCTGCTATCTAGCCACATGTCATTGCTGTTGTTTTTTGAAAATTTTATTTTTATTGGTGGATTTTCTTAGTACCTGCATTTCTGAACATAGCCTTTCTCTACGCAGTGAACCATTCCTTGTAAAAAAAAATGCAAAAGAAAGAGGAAGAAATGAAGTTCAGTAAAAACCAATCAGGACATTGACGTTGTCTGACAGCATATGTAATAGATCATCCATATGCTCTCAGCCCTGCAATGAGGTGAGGGAGGTATATTTTCTCAATTTTTCTCCCCAGCTGAGCTTGGTCATTATAATTACATACCATTCAGATTTATTTTACTGTCTCTTCCATTTATATCACCCTAGTCATTGTGTATTGCTTTCCTGGCCCTGCTCACTTCCCTCTGCATCAGTTTATACAAGTGGTGAAGTTAATTTTTGAACCTAGTTGTAAGAGTTTACATTTATCCTCATTATACATCTTATTAGCCACATAAACCTTAGTGGATAGTACTTCAGGAGTTGCTATGATCAAGAAAATTCATCGAACCTTCTGGTAACTTTGACAGTCTGGTCCTCAGGTGACAGCTGTACTTCATCACAGCCCACACCTAAAGCCTTTCTTACTTGGTAGGGTTAGCAGAAGTCAGTTCTAAGCTCTCTCCTGAGCCTCACCTACTGCCTACTGGTCATTTATTTCTTTTTCAATGAACAAAAATTGATTTTCTCTCCTTTTCTCCAACTGAAAAACAAACCCCAAACACCAGCTTCTGCAGCAAATATGCCTGGTCAAGCCAAACAAATTCCCACATAGGCCATGTCCAACATGATCTGTGCCCTGAGTTTACCTACTCTTAGTCAGGAGGTAGGGAGCATGTTTCATTAGGAGTCCTCTTCTGGAATGAGCTGGAGAAGGAAATGGCAAACCACTCCAGTATCTTTGCCAAGAAAACCCTCAAATGGGGTTATAAAGAGTTGGACTGAAAAATGACTGAATGACAACAAAAAAACCAACTGAATTCTCATTTTACAGACCAGGAAACGGAGGCAAACAGGGTGAAGTGACTTGCCCAGGGTCACATAAGTATCTGAGGTCAGATTTGAACTCAGGTCTTCCTATCTCTAGGCCCAGTTCTCTATCCACTGCACCTAACTACCCCTTTGCCCTAGAACAGACCTGATGTCTAGACCACTGCAATAACCTTCAGTTGGCCTCCCTGCCTCAAGTCTCTCCCTAGTTCATGTTCCACTTAGAAGCCAAAGTGATCTTCAGAAAACCCAGACCTGACCTTGTCAGCCCCTACCCCAGTGACTCCTTCTAGAATCAAATATTAACTCTTATTTAGTATTTCAAACCCTTTGCTCCTCTTACCTTTCCAGTCTCCATATACCTTATTCCTCTCTCTATCCTTTATAGTCTAATCCTTCCATGCCACTCTCAATCTCCCATCTCTGTGTCTTTGCTTTGGCTGTCCCCCATGCCTAGAATGCTTTTCCTCTTCCCCTCTGTGTCCTAGAATCCTTGGTTTCCTTTGAGATGCAGTTCAAATGCCACCTTCTGGAGGTCTTAGCTGCTAGTCCTTTCCCCTTTCAGGCTACCTTCCACTATTCAGCATAGATTCTATATTGACTTATTTGTGTACATGTTATCTCTCCAATTAGAAGTAAGCTCCCTGAGGGCAGGGTCCTCCCCCCCCTTTTTCTTTGAAGGAAGCAGGTGCTTAATAAATGTCTGTTGATTGGTTGGTGGATCGATGGCCCCTGGATGTCCTGATCATATCACTTCATAGAATCCTAGAGTGCTCAAGCTGGCAGGGGCCTTAGAGATCAGATGAGGAAACAAGTCTTGAACATTTTGTCTATCACAGGCACGAGGTTCGCCCCCTTCTGTGACTCAAGCAGCTCGTATACAGAAGCTCCAGACCATTGCAGCCCTTGCCTTGTCTCAGGATTGACAGAGCTTGTACAGTGGGTTCAGGAGTAGCCCAGATGAAAGCTGAAATCCCGAGTAGCCACTGATTACAAGATGAAACCTGAGGATGCAGCTACCAGCATTCCAACTTCGTGTCCCAAGGAGTAGAGCGAAACAGAGGCCTGTGCTGGCCCGCTTCCTGATTTCAGGCACATAAATCCAATCAACTGAAATGCCTCCTGTTTATACTGGCTACGCGAGGCCCCTCAAGAATTTACAGAGGAAATCATTAAAATTCCTCATGTTCTCCCCAGGCGAAGGCATACCCAGCCAATGTCTTCCCTCTCTCCCTACCTCCAAGAGATCCCAGATGTCCAGCAATGTTCAGACATCCAAGGAAAAACGCCTTTCTGCCTTGTGACTGGCAGACTGGCCGGCCGGACCTCAATAATCTCCCAAATGAAACCCTGGAAACCCGGCTTTGCTCACGGCAGGACACCTCCAGCCTGCCCAGACCTCTTTGTCCCTCTCCAGTTGGAGCTGAACACGTGCGCCCCCACCCTGTGCACCTCCTTTCCCAGATGCCCCCAGGAAGCCACAGACTCCTTACTCCACATGGCCTAGGGGCCCCGAGGACCCCATTCTCTGCCCTTTTTCTCCATCTGGAGCCATGAAACTTAAAGCCCTAAATAGTCCATCCTTTTGGACCACATCTGCCCCTTTACCACACAGCTGGAACTGCTCCAGAGCAGAGAAGGGATGTTAGAAAGTACAAATCTCTGAGTTTGAATGCATATTGTCATCAGCCTTTCTGCTAAAGCTTAAGATTATTCCCGTTGCTTCTCTTTTAGCCTTCGCTGTGTGACTTCCAGTCCTTCTTCCCTCCTTATCCCTGCCCGTTTCTCCCATAAGCCTGTGGAGAGTGACCAGATGGCCTTGATGAAGAAGTCCAGACAGGGATCTTCAAACTCCCGTCTGTCCTTCTGTTTCTGCCTCGGGCAAATGGAGTCAGGGACTTGAGAAAAGATAAGCCCCTATGTACTCTTGGCCCAGTCCTTCCACTGAATGCCTTCTTCCATAGAGAACCCAGAGCTGGGGGCTGCCCCTGGTTGCATGGCCCTCAGCCTCTTTCCTTTGTTTCCCCTGCCTCCCACTGCCTTACCATCTTGTTTCTCTGTTAAGAACTTCAAGGTCTTACTTTTTAAGCATAACTGAAGTATTACTGTGCCATTTTAAAAGACATCCCCTGGAGAAAGGGCATTATATTATTATGAAATATATTTTACTCATCAAACATTTATTAATCACTTCGTATGTGCCAGTTTCACATGGTACTATATGCACAGGTACTATGCACCATCCAAAACTATATGCTAACGATGATACAAAGATAGAATCATCTCTGCCCTTGAAGAAGAGGTTCAGTGTGTACACAGAAAGGTAAAGACAACATGTATACCAATATTGAACCCCTTCCGGGTTACTTTCTACACTTGTGTTAGCACCATTGGGTTGGGTCTCCCTGAGGGAACTCCCCTCAGTCAACCAGTAGACACAATTAGCTCAAAGCAATGGTATTTTCTAAAATGACACAGGAAGAGCTATACCTTCAAAATGCTCCTTCCCTAAACTTGGGGCATATTCTCCCACAAATATACTCAGTGTCCATGAAAAGAGTGGCATAAATTAAGAGTGCAGTGGTAATGAGACACATTTATAGGGCACATGGGTAGTTAAGGTACTGCATGGTCTAGAAGTCCCTGCTTTCCTTGTGGCGTCTTCCGTTCAGCTCTGTTACCAAAGCCAGATTTCTGGTGAGTCCGCAAGTCTACTCTTCTCTGCTGCCAGGGGACCTTGAGGCTGTTTCAGCCTTTGATGACTGCCTCTCTGGGTCTGTATATGTGTAGAGTAGGGATTCCATCCCACTAAAGACTTCATGGAATGATTTCTGGGGATCTGTGAACTTGAATATGGAAAAAAAAATCTTTATTTTTCACTAAACTTTGGTGTCCTTTATAATCTTATATATTTTATACATTTGAAAACATTACTGTAAGGCTGGCTTCATAGGTTTCAACAGAGTGCCAAAGGTTCCGTGACACATACAAAAAGGTTCAGAACCTATGGTTTAGAGGGTGTGTATCTTTGTTCCCTCAACTATGCCTCAAACTCAAACTAACTCCTAAATTGTTGGATGGGGTGTCTCATACTTGGTTAGTAGTTCTACTCCTAGTTGCGATGGCCAATAGAGGAGGAAAGAGAGAAAATCTACCCTGCCCCCAATACTTGCCACTGCTCTCTTGCATGGGCATAGGGATCATGTTCCATAAAGTTGCCATTGTCTATACTGACTACAGAACTCCAAGCTAAACATTTTAAGGGCCATGACCAAGCATTTCTTGGCCAATGGCATTGCTCCTTCCAAGTTATTTAATCAAGGAAACCTTGTTCACTTTTCATAAAGGGGTACCTGGGGTGACCACATCTTTACTATTTGTTTAAGTTCTTGTTATCTATTCTTTACATCAACTTGCTAGGGGGTAGATGGGGAAAGGAATCCATTGGTAAGAGACCAACTACCCCTTCCTACCCCCCCCCCCAAGTGAATAAAGAATCATTTCTGGGTTGGAGGCAGGGAGGGAGAGAGGATGGAGAGCACCAAGGACTGAGAGTATTCCAGGTACTGGGTACAGTCTGTTCAAAGTCCAACTTCTACACAAGGTGGAACATCATATAGGAGAAGTCTGGCTAGAATGTAGAGTGAGCAAGGAAGAGTCTTATGAAAGAAACCTGGAGTAAGATTAGAGCCAGAGCCGGAGGGGCTTTAAATGCCCAACAGAGGAGTTTGAATTTTGTCCTCAGGTGATAGAAGAGTCACTGAAGGGAGCATCATGGGCCAGGAGGAAGGGTACCGCCTCTCACTAAGGACCCTACTCTGGACATGTGCAGACTAGCTTCAGTCCTGGGGGAGCAGCAAGGCTCTCCTTTCACCCTCTGAAATCTTTTAACATTCATGGCTAGCATCTCTCCAAAAATGATGAATGAACTCCCTTCTAGAAAGGCATTCAAGTGCAAAAAGGTAAAGGACCTGATGTCTTCTCTTCATTGCAAAAGCAGTATTTCCAACACAGAAGACTCCTAAGCGCACATTGACAGATGTTTTAAACTTGCTGTAGAAGCCCATCACAAGGCATCTATTCCTGGAAAGCTGACACTTAGAACATTGTGAGACTTTGTACATTTGGTGGGATTGCTGACTGGATGTCAATTGTCCAAGGGAACAACTCACTCAAGGTTTATATCTTCTGGCAAGCCATGGCATGAATTGGGTTTGTTCTCCAAAAACTTGTTGAAGTCATCTTGTGCTCAGCAAACAGCACCTGGACCTAAGAGTTCCTGATTTCTTGACTTCACAAGGTTGCCACCAAGACTAGATATACCCATTGTGGGAACATTGTGGGAAAGTCTCACACTTGCCTAGGCCAGCATGGATGTGTCCTGCCCTGTGTGTGCAGCTCCTACAGCTGTTGGGAGACAGGGGTGGAGGTGGAGGTGTGGGTGTGGAACAATTCCTTCGCTCCACTTGAGGAAGTCCCAGGGAGAGCTGTTGGAGTTCCAAGCCACGTGTTCAAAAGAGAAGAAGAAAGTCCAAGAGGAAATTGCATCTCCTTTTGAGGTCCCCTGAGTGGTAAATTTTTCCCACTGAGTGACCAATCCTCTTCAACCAGTCTCCTGTCATGGAAACATGATAAATAAGGACCATCCAGAAGTCTCTGGGTGCTCATGTCCTTTAGCACATACCCCACAGAGCCCAATGGAATGGCTTCTGTTATATGTGCTATAGATATATCGATATGACGGTTGTACAGAGAATGGATCAGAGAGAGGAGAGATAGAAGGCATTATTTTGACCAAAGGAAAGAGTCACTAATGGTGGTAAGAGACCTCTCAGGGTTTGCCACATTGTACCAAAAGGCCAAGTCCTCCCTACACTGGGCCACCATGTGATCAGAAGCAGGGACCAAAGTTCCCTTGTGGTCTGCTGGAACCAGGAAGGCCAACTCTGAGCATGCTCTGTGAGACGGCCACTGCTGTAGTGGAATTAGTGCGGAGATCTGGAGGGGGGATGTCTATCCTGGTGACCAAGGTTGGCCCTGTTCAGGGTTCCAATTTTAAATAGGATCTATTCAAGCCACTTTATACTCAAGGGGTCCTGTGATAGATGGGTCACTGAACATTCCTCATGGGGGAACAGAGGTTCAGAGCTTGGCTGCAGACCTCACACAGAGCCAGGTTAGGAGAAGGACTAGGGTATGGGGAATGGCAACCCTTAGCCCATATTTCCGACACAAAGCAGTCAAGCACCAATGGGTTCCATATGGGCTGCAGAGCAGCAGATGTTGAGAGAAACCTGGGAGCTCACACGAATCCCACCCCGCCACACACGCAAATGACAGAGAGCCTTTCCCCACTACACAGGGAGCCCACATGGGAAATGTTCCCTGTCTTTCTCTATGTCCTGATCCCTCTATGGGGCAATTCATTTAATTAAGGAGGCAAGAATCACTGAGTTTTGAACCAATTACTCCTATGTTCATTAAGTTCCTCTTCTGGAGACTCATTGTGTCATGGTGTTGACCCCCGGCTTCTCAACGATGATGTCAGTGGGACATGAGCTCTGGCAGGTTCTTTACAACAGGAATGGCCTAATCATAGACTATTGCTCTGTCTTGTGCAGGCGAGCCCTAGCTAAGCATGGAGAGACTCATCCATCACTCCTAGTAGTGGGCTGGCTACTAGAGGATGAAATTGGCTGGCTATGATTCCCCATGAACAGAGAAAAACACACCTCTATTTTATGTATCCCCTTTCTATAGGGATGGTGACAGAGAATGAGGCAGAAGATGCCAAGATAATATCGTTTCTTGGCCATCTAGTGCACTGGTTAGTTGACATTGAGCAAGTCTCTTCCGTAGTCTGGTCCTCAGTTTCCTTCTCTGTAAAATGAAGGG
Source organism: Notamacropus eugenii (assembly GCF_028372415.1). NCBI lineage: Eukaryota > Metazoa > Chordata > Mammalia > Diprotodontia > Macropodidae > Notamacropus > Notamacropus eugenii. The sequence continues at coordinate 29,960,093 of NC_092879.1, read as the reverse complement.
GTTGATTAAGTTTATATCTAAACTCTCTTCTAGCTCTTGAATGCTATGAACTTGCTCCTTTGTTACTTCAATGGATCTGTGATTTCACTGATGGTGTATTCCCTCCATGATGCTGATCACAACCCTTCCATACTTGCCCATCCTGCGTGACTATTGTTCATGTTGTTCTCCACATCCTCTCCCAGGGGTTCATCCCATGTCTTGGACACCAACTTCTGGATCTCTTGACATTGTGTGGGTACTAATGGGGCACTTGGATTGTCCATCTATTGTCCATCTGTCTTGCCACATGACTAGCCTGCATCTTTTCCTGGTTTTCTACTTCTTTGGTGATAGCTAGAATTCCACTTCTGGTGTTTAATCCATCTTGGATGACAGGCAGAAGCCTACTTACTCTCCCGTGTTTCTCCATTTCCTTTTGTGTGACCTGTGACTTCAGTTCTTCAAAGAAAATGCTATGAAACCTATGCAAAATATATGAGAATGTATGACTTTTTTTGTTTGGCTTGGTTTTTTAAAATTCTTAATAAATTTTCATCGCTATCTTTTATGGGTGGCCTCTATCTAGTTCTTCATCTCTGCAAGGAGGAAGAGGGAGGTGCCTTTTTCTGTTTCTTCGCTGGGGCCAAGCTTGGTCCTAATAATTAGCAGCATTCCACTTCAATTATTTGACTGTTCTTTCCATTTACAGTGTTGAGATTGTTGAGTATAGAGTCTGCTTATTCATTCTGCATCAGCTTATGTAAGTCTTCCCATTCTTCTCTCTATTCCTCATAGTCATAGTTTCTTACAGGACCATAATATTCCATACCATCTTGGAACACAAATTGTGTAGACCAGGGGTGGGGAACTTGAGGCCTCGAGGCCACATGTAGCCATCTAGGTCTTCAAGTTCAGCCCTTTGAATCCAAACTTCACAGAACAAATCCCTTCTAGGTCCTCAAGGGAGACCCTTTGCCTGAATCCAAACTTCGCAGAACAAATCCCCTTAATAAAAGGATTTGTTCTGTAAAACTTGGACTCAGTCAAAAGGCCATACCCAAGGACCTAGAAGGTCACATGTGGCCTCAAGACCATAGGTTCCCCACCCCTGGTGTAGACATTCCCCAATCAATGCCTTTGTTTCCAGTGCTTTGCTGCCACAAAAAATGCTGCTATAAACATTCTGATGCAGGGGTACCTCCTTTTGCCGTATGCTGACTGTGTGACTTTGGAAAAGTCACCTATCCTCACTGTCTCAGGCAACTCTAAAACTATTCGTTGTTGTTGCTGTTTGTCCTTCATTTTTGAAGAGGACCTTGGTATCAGGGAGGTGTAGAATGAGCGCATTTCTGGAATGGGGAGGGAGATTTTCCATTGGGAGTTCCTAAACCAATAGAATCGCAACTTTGATCGCTGCACTTCTCCCCCACTGAAATTTTGGAAAAATCAAATGAACCTCAGAGCCGTAATAACAAGGAAACTTGGGGTGTGTGTGTGTGTGTGTGTGTGTGTGTATGTGTGTGTGTGTGTGTGTGTGTGTGTGTGTGTGTATGTGTGTGTGTTGGGGAGGGGGGGCTAGAAATTGAGTTATCTGGAGCTCTGCGGGCCCCAGCTGGAAACCTTCCTATAATGTTGCTTCTTTTTGTACGTGCTCCATTGTAACAACTGGGCCGCCATTGGGCCACAATTCCTGCATGAGGACCAGATGCCTTCCAAGGCTAAGTAGCGATCAGTGTTTAGCTTGTGTGCGTGTTACCAGGTTCTAAAGAACTCGAATGAAGCCAAAAGGGTGGGTCCAACACCCTCTAAAGCAAGATGGTTGTGTCAACTGAATCATTTCTTTGTTATTGGAAAAATGACTTTTCTGCAGTAATATGCTTTAAAAGACACACTGAGCAGACGTCTGAGCAATCAGAACTGACAGCCTGGTAAACTAAACAAGAAACTTTCAAACAAGTAAACAGAAGAGGGATGGAGATGACTCCTCGAAGGCAGCCTTCTTTGAAGTCCAGAATGACGGGCAAGGCAAAATGAGAATTCTACAGTGGACTAAGGCTCTTTGACTTTCGTAGAGACTTGCTGATGACAGAGGATGAGAGTTAGAAGGGATTCCAGAGGTCATCTAGCTCAACTCCCTCTCTTTACAAAGGGGGAAACTGAGGCCTAAGGAAGGGAAGGTATTTGCCCAGGGTCAGACATAAGAACTAGATTTCCAGCTGGCAAGGATACTGTGAGGCTATCCAGTCCTAAGGATAGGGATATATGAGGAAACTGAAGCCCAATGACTTGCCCAAGGTAACACAGAAAGTACCAGTGCCAGGTTCAAGCAGAGTCTGCATAACCTTTCAGGGATGTTGTTAGATGGGATTTCAGCATAGGTGTGGGTTAGACTAGATGACATCCCTTTGTGCCTAGGATTGTGTTAGTCATGGATTGTTGTAGGCGTTCAACAATTTTCCAGTGCTTTCAATGATTTGTTCCAGATGAGGGTAAGCCATGATACCCTTGGGGCATTTTGTGCTCTCCCTCTCTCCCCCCAATCTTGGAAAACCCAGGCTCCTCCTTAAGAGTTATTCCCATTGGCCCCCATTAGTGCACAATAGCTGCAGACAGTCAGTTGGAAATGAGCTTTTAAAAAAACAATACAACAACAACAAACAAATGAAACCAGGGCAACCCAATAAACCACTGACATTAGAAAGAAATTACTGCCAAATGCTGAAGCCCTCCTCCCCTTCGCTGTAAAGGGAAATCACAGGGAGAAAAAGGCAGCCTGCTACAATGGGACAGGCAACAGCTTTGACATCCAAGGACCCAGCTTCAAATTCTACTTCTTTCTGTAGGACGTTGGACAAGTCGCCTCATTTCTCTGTACCTCTGAGGTCTCCTTCATCTCTAGATCTCTGATCCTATAAGTGACTTTGGACAAATCCCTTCCCTGGGCCTCAGTTTCCTCATCTGTATTAGGAGGCATTTGACCAAGCTAGCCTCTCAAGTCTCTTCCTGCTTTAGATCTGACATCTATAGGTATCCTGACCTCAGTTTCCAGCTCTGTTAAATGAGGGAGTTGGATTAGACAGTCTTTGAGATCCTTTCAGCTCTAAATCTAGAATCCAATGAACTCATTCTTCAGGCACGCTGCAGACTGGCTAATGACTAACCCAAGGGCCTAGAAGGAAATCCCTATTGCAGGTCAGAGGTTCCTTTAATGATTCTCTCTCTCTCTCTCTTTCTCTGCTTCTGTCTCTATGTCTCTGTCTCTCTCTCTGTATCTCTGTGTCTATGCCTCTCTGTGTCTCTCTGTGTCTCTATCTCTCTGTGTCTTTCTGTCTCTCTCTGTCTCTTTGTCTCTCTCTGTCTCTGTCTCTCTGTGTGTCTCTGTCTCTGTGTGTCTCTGTCTGTGTCTCTGTCTCTTTCACTCTCTGTCTCTCTGTCTTACCTTCATTTACTTCTAACCTTGGCCATTCAGACTATGGAAGGTCATTACTTCTAAGAGAACAGAGATGAATTCCTTTTAGAAGAGAATGAAGATAGAATCAGGATTGCTCTCTGGACACAATAAACTCCCTAACTGCCACTGGGCCTGTATCCAAGAACACCTTGCTTCCTTTTGCAATAGCTCCCTGGAGTTCAAAGTACCAGTTGAGTATGACTTGATCTCTGCAAGCCTAAGAGGAGTCTAGAGAGGGAGATTGGGAGATAACACAGGGGAACTGAGCTTGATCCCCCCGAGGTCCTGACTGACTTTAGAGAGCTTTTCACTGTGCTTACCACTCAAAGCCAAAGGCATACAAGCTGAGCCAGCAGGTGATTGAGTCCTAGGGTGTCAAATTTACCACTGGAAGGGACCTCAGGGAAACTGAGCCCAACTTGCATCTTTTTACAAGAGAGAAAACAGAGACCAAGGCATGAGAAATAACTTGCCTAGGGTCACAAATGGGATCATAGCTCTAGAGCTATAGGAGACCTCAGAGACCATGTAGTCTAAATGTTCTTCTTTTCCATAGGGGGAAACTGAGGCTCAGGGATGGGACATGACTGGCCCAAGACACACGTATGGAAGTCATGTTTTAAGTCTGGAACACTTGCCCAAGACTTCTCATTGGTAGAGAGAAAGATGATTCAGGATTACTTCCCTAGTGAGAGATAGAGTTCAAGAGCTTTGGAGAAGAGAGACAATCTTCTTCTATTTTAAGAGAGGACATAAGATTCCAGACTCTTTTCAGGGAGAGATCTGTGGAGAAAGGGAAAGAATAGACTTTGGAAATATTTATTTATTCATTCATTCATTCATTCATTCATTCATTCATTCATTCATTTATTTGTTTTTGTGGGGGATATTTTTATTTATTTTTTTTGAGGGGGGAGGCAAGGCCATTGGGTTTAAGTGACTTTCCCAAGGTCACACAGCTAGTAAGTGTCAAGTGTCTGAGGCCAGATTTGAACTTAGGTTCTTCTTGACTTCAGGGCTGGTGCTCTTTTCCCTGGGTCACCTAGCTGCCCCAAGATCTGGGATCTGCAGATATGGAGGGGAAAGCTGACTCTTCCCTATGTCCTTGATTTTTAACTTTTCTTCCTAGAAACTTCAGGGAATTTCTCCTTTGGTGAGATCAAGGCCTCTCTCTTGGATGACCTGAGAGGTCAGTCTGTATATTCTAATCTGCAGAACATCTCTGCTTACTGTTTATTACCTTCTTGGATAAATCAGTTTACTTGGTTCACTCACTGTTCACTCTTTATGATGGTCTTTCGAATAACTAACATTTGGTGATGTAAGCTTGGGGTACTCCTTCCCCTGGGAAGGATAGGGATCAGGAAAGCCATATTTTTTGGGGGGGGGGGGAGTAGCTGATAGAAATGATTCTAGCCTAGAATTCCTTTCACTTAGAGGAGAACGGAGCAGTCTGTCTCATGGTCCCTTCTCCTGTTCTCCAGGTAGGAATCAAAGCTTTCCTTGCAGAGGGGTGGGCAAGATTCCAGAAAAATCTATTGAGGTCTCCCCTTGATCTGCATTTAGATAACCCATATGAGCATACATGGAACCTAGATGGGCAATATATACCTACACCTGGGACATTAGATCTTTTTATTTGTGAGAGGTCAGGTGAGGCAATTGAGGTTAAGTGACTTGCCCAAGGTCACACGCCTAGTAAGTGTCAAGTGTCTGAGGCTGGATTTGAACTCAGGTCCTCCTGACTCCAGGCTCTATTCACTGCATCCCCTAGCTACCCTTTGGGACACTAGATCTTAAGCTCCTCAGAGGCCATCTAGTCTACTTCTTCATTTTATTAAAGGGGAAACCAAGGCCCAGGGAAGTGAAATACTTTCCAGGGGTGGGGAACCTGCAGCCTTAAGGCCACATGTGGCCTTCTAAGTCCTTGGGTGTAGCCTTTTGACTGAGTCCAATTTTACAAAACAAATTCTTTTATTAAGGGGATTTGCTCTGTGAAGTTGGGATGCAGTCAAAGGGCCGCACTTGAGGATCTAGAGGGCCACATGTGGCCTTGAGGCCTCAGGTTCCCCACCCCGGACCTTGGCCAAGGTCACACATAGTAGTAGTAGCAGCTAGTATTTATATAAGGCTTTATGGTTTTTCAAAACACTTTACATATCTCACTGCAATCCTCTGAGGGAGATACCATCATTTTTCCCATTTTTACAGATGATGAAACTAAGGCACAGTACCTCGCCCAAGGTCAAAAATTCTAGGAAATATACAAACTTACATTCTCTTTAATCCAAGCACAGCATCTCATTCACTCCACCATTTTGCCTCATGATAGACAATACTCGGCTAGTGACTCCCAATTGTAATCTACTTTCATGTAGATTTGCTTCTAATTTGCGTATTGTTTTCCATGTTATTCATTTCATTGTGAAAGGAACTCAAATCAGTCCATCCCCTGCACATAGATTCTCTGAGTGGGGAGGGACCTCAGAGGACAATGGGTTCTACCTATGTCTCAATCAGTCAAATAATCAACAAGCATTTATTAAACACTTACTGTTGACCAGGTACATGACCAAGCCCACCATCTACACTATCTCTTCCAAGTCCTCATTAAGACTTTGCTTGAAGACCTGCATTGAAGGATGAGCCCCCACGTCCTGAGAGAGGTCATTCATTCTTCTTTTGGACTGTTTTAGAGGGAGTTTCCTTACTAGACGTTGCTTATACCAATGGGAACAGCTGTAATCATGAGAATGTTTTGTGTCACATGGTGCCAAAATCGACCTCTTTGTACCTTCCACCCACTCTTTCTAGGGCTGCCCTCTGGGCCCAAGTGGAACAACATTCATCTCTCTTCTATTTTTTAATGAATTGTATCCCTAGTGCTTAGCACAGTCCCCAGCACATAGTAGGCTCTTATATTCTTATATTCAATTGGATTACATATGAAAGTTGTTGCAGTGTTTGAAGATAGCTACTATTTATTTTTAAGTCTTTTATTCTCCAAGCTAAGCACTCTTAATTCCTTCAACTGACCCTAGTATGGAATGAAATTGAGGCCCTGTGCCACCCTGATTACCCTCCATTGGACACTCTCTGGCATATCAATGTCCTTCTGGGATTGTTCATGGTTAGACTGTATTGAAATAATAAAAATGGAAATACTATTTAAATTAATTAGCATATTCAGTACCATAACAGTTAAACAACCAAAGCAGTTTTGAGAGCTGGAAAAATAATAACAAAATTCATCTAATGGAACAAAAGGTGAAGATTCCTAAGGGATACAGTGAAAGAAAGCATTATCAGATATAAACCTATACTACGAAGCAATGATTATCAAAACAATTTGTTATTGTCAAAAAAATAGAAAAGGCAGTCAGGGAGTAAAGATTAGTGATATACAGACAAAGAAGTAAATGAATATAGTACAGCATTAAATTAAATGTAATGGGTGCAGCCACTGGGATTAAAGACTGATGAAAATCTGATGTAAACTGCTGGGAAAACTGGAAAGCAGTCTGGCAGAAACTAGGGTTTAGACTAAACTAACATCTCATACTACATGAAACAATGAGCTTCAAGTAGATATATCCCTGAGATATATAAGGTCATAACATAAACAAATTAGAGGAGCGATGAAGAAAATACCTGTCACAACTATGGAAAGAGTTCATACATGACAAGGGGGCAAGAGTATCACAAAAGACAACATGGACAATTTTGACTACATAAAATCAAGAAATTTTTACAGAATCAACATAGCTAATATTAGAAGAGAAACAGTTAACTGGGGAAAATTGCCAAGTTTCTGTGATAAAGGTCTGATATCCAAGATATATATATATATATATATATATATATATATATATATATATATATATATATATATATATATATATATATATATATATATATATATATATATATATATATATATATATATATATATATATATATATATATATATATATATATAAAATTCATTCAAATATATAGCTTCCTACTATGTGGAAGGAACTGTCCCTGGTGATGAAGATACAAAACCAAAACTCCAAGCCTCTACCCTCAAGGAACCTACATTCTGACAGAAAGATATAACATACAAACGTAAGTATACTCATAATGATATAAGGAGGGGGAGAGATCTCTTACTGTAACCTAAATGGAAAGGCCAATGGTAATGTCCTAAAGTGTCATAGCACATCTCATATAATCAGGCCACACTCTATGCTCACCTGTGCCTATCAGTTATATTTGACCCAGCTGTGTCCAACTTCAATTATGGGGTCAGTGATGAAGACCAGTGTTGACAGTTCCACTATGGCATCTTTTCCCTTCTATCACAGTCAATCCTAAACATTTCTTGAGTTGTGATAACCTATTGACTGATTTTACAGTATTCCCTACCTACTCCTACTGTTATTTGGTCTATGTGTGTAACATGTGTGCCATACTTTGATACTTGGATAGATTCATCTGGGGCATTATTTTCATGGGTATGCCTTCCCCTTTGGCCAAATGAACAGTTTCGTAGCAGCATGGGAGTCTAGTGTATATGTAGAGTGTCTCTAATGTCATTTTGGCATGTGGAGATGCTGGGGAGCCTGCTTCCTGCTTCCTGGAGAATCATGATGATGTGGAATTGGAGCTCCTTGGAGGGCCTGTGGAGTATGTGTGGACATTCTATAACTGGTTCAGAGCTCTTTAATTGCAGAGGAGTTCAAAAAGGCCTATGAGCTTCAGTCAGAACATGGCCTCAGAACTCTTATGGGAGCTAAAGAGACTGGTGAGGGGAGTGGAGCTTATGACCTTGTGAATTTGAGAGGTCCAGAGGGTGCCTTGGCATCCTGGCATTCCGAAACTTGGGATTTCAGCCAGTATAGCATCGATGCCCCAGAGGTATGAAGGGAGTGGAAGCTCCCTTGGCATCCTAGTGTTCCAAAGAGATGAGGATTCATTCAGCATTCATACCACACTTGGACATGAATTTAGTAGGATCAATGCTATGTAGAAACTAAACTAAGTTATGAACCTATTCTTTTCCCTGCCACCACTAGACATCAAGGTGGTGGAGGTAAGAGTATGCTCCTGAGGTGATGAGGGGTGGAATGTTGGTAGTTTTGCTCTTGTTATATCTCTGAAATGAACATCCCATTGTAAAAAACAATCATATCAAGTAGTTAAATGGAATTGGAGCACAAGTCACTGGCCACTACTAATGGGGACAACAGAGTCAATGGCAGCAGAGAAGAAATGCCCCACAACCACTCAGGGTCACTCCCTGGAACCCTGAGAGGCAGATGTAGCCAGCTTGGCTCTGGGAGAGGGATCCAGAACAGAGCAGGGCCCAGAGAAAATAGGACACGGAACAGGCCACTTTTGATACAAGGGAGGGGAGGGGAAGGAAAGAAGGCATGCTGTGTTTCCTGAAAAGGACAGACTTGGATAGGAGACTCCATATGGGCATCCAGAGTGCAAAATATTTCCCTGAGGGGCATGCAAATTTGGGAGACGGGTACCTATGGAAAGTGGATGGGAAGGAGGCAATTATTCTGGGCGGGGGGGGGGGGGGGAATCTTGTTTCAGTTTGCAATTCAGTTTTAATAAAAAAGACTGTTTGGGTTCAGTTGCTTCTCAGAGTCTCTAAGGATAATATAAACATGTTTGTGTTTGGCATGACTTGAGGGCCAAACTTGAGATAAGTGAAAAGGGAAAAATAGGTGCCCACCCAAGGTGCCACGTTGCCGTAGGCTTGCTGTTATTGGCCTGGTGCTATTATGGAACATGCTGCTACCCAGGGATTGTACCTCCATGCTCTTCCTACTGAAACTTACTTGGGTCTTTGTTTGGATAGACAAAGCTGCATTCATGAGAAAGGATATGTTAACTGGAGCCTGCTGGAGACAAAGTGCCATTTGCGTTTGTGGTCTAACCCAATTATTCTCATCTTTATTCTGGGAGTCCCAAGATGGTAGAGGAGATATTTACAATCATTCGGGGCTTTGAATTGCTTCTCATTGGATAGAGGGATAGGGGCTAGGACTGTGGTTTCATTCACATGGGGAATTCCTGGATGTGTATTTTAATTTTCCCATCACCCTTAAGAAATGACCACCTCATATCCTTCCATAAAGGGGCAGCCTGGCTAAAAACACACCTGGCTAAAAAGCACACAGGCACAGTTTGCCACCAGTCACTAGTTCAACAGTTATGTAAGAGTTCCCTCTGTGAAACACTGGACAAGTGGCCATCCTGAGGCAACCCATTCCATTTTTAGACAGCTTGAAGTGTTTGGAAGTTTTACTTGGCATCAAGGCTCAATCTATCTTCTGCCTCATTTCTTACCTAGCCTTAAATCACTGGATGGGTGTTGCCTCACACAAAGCGAGACCTGGGAAAGACCTCAGCTTACAAAGGCCAAGGTCTTCCACTGCATCTGAGGTAATTTTTAGTCATCCTGACCTATGTCTTGCCACTGGCCCCAGATGGTTCTGGAGGAAAGAGTGAGGTTGATGCCTCACTTAAATCCAATTTGCTTGAAGCCAAGACATCACCTTCCTGCTGTCATTGGTCCTCTTCGAGAACAAAGGATGAACAGCAATATTTCTTTCTGACTTCTACTTCTTCCCTCTGGGACTCAACAGAACAAATGTAGCCTCTCTTCAGTGTGATGGCCCTTCAGACATCAGACAGTTAGCATTCCCCCTGAGTCTTCCCTTCTTCATGCTCAGTTCCTTCTACAGATGGAGTCTTAGAAACTGGAGGCCCTTTGCTATCTCATTTGCCCCTCTTGTGAGGTTCTCCAGATTATCCTTCCCCCAAACTGGAACCCATAATGGGGCCCAAGATTTCAGATATTGTCTGAATTAGGGCAGAATCCAGCAGGACTCTCACCTCTTTACGCCTGGACAATCAGCCACAGTAAAGTTGATGATTGTCTTGGCTCCCTTGCTTGCCATATTTCACTGTTGACTCATATTGAGTCTCCAGTCCTCTAGACTCCCCCCAGATCCTTTTCAGACAAACTGTTATATCCATCTTTGTACCATTCAGTACTCATGAAGTGGAGTTTTGGAACTCAAGTGTAAGACATTACATTAAATTCAATTTCATCATAGTAAAGTTGGCCCATTGCCCTAGGCTGGCCAAGATCTTTTTTCAGCTCCTGGCTCTCCAGTTCAGCTTTGTGTCATCTGCAAATTGGATAAGCATGTCATCATCCTAATAACAGGAATAATAAGTCACATTTTTACAACATTTTGAGGTTTGCACTGAGGTAAGTAGACAAGTATTACCCTCATTTTACAGAGGAGAGAACTGCTGGGGTGAGATTCAAAACCAATTCTCCTGACTCTAACTCCAGAACTCATTCCACTATAATACATTGCCTCTATGCCTCTATCCAAGCCATCAATATAAATATTAGAGTGGGACCAGACATTGATCCCTGGTGTGAGGGGCACTCTACTGGAGACTTCCAAGCTGACATCTAACAATTAACTAATCTTTAATTCTAGTCATTCAGCAAGTTATTAAATCCACCTACTTCTATGTATTATGGAACAAAGTGGGGTTATTCAAATTTCCCCTGATCAATTGAATCTGCCCAACCCACTTCATGAAATTACAGGAAATCAGTGGGGGTTGGGGGGGAGGGCAGACAACAGAGAGAATGTGGTACGAAGGTTTTGTTCCTTTCAGATTTTGAGTAGTCACTTTTCAGATTTGCAAAAGTGAGTGGTCCTCCTCCTAAATGGCCTATTTATTGACTACAAAGTGTACAAAACTGGGAATAGCTCATTCATAAATTGTAAAAAGAAGTGCTAAAACTTCTCTATTCCTTTAGGATGTGTGAAGAAATTCATTAATCAACTGCAGTCACTCAAGAGAGAATCATCTTTGGCAGTGGAGAAGAGAGTCAGCTATGGAAAAAGAGCCCAGCTCATGATGGGAAGGTGATCTTTGCCTTCTTACTTGCACTTACTTTCTCTCTGCTTCCCCCTCCCCAAATTGGCAATGTCATTTTGCAGCAGCTCAAACAGTAGGAGAAGCTGTGCTTAGAAGACAGCAGGCCCAAACAATCCAGCTGCAGAGAACAGGTGTAGAAAGCAGTGTGATGTCAAGACAAGAAGACAAAAAGACATGGGACACCTATTGTTGTAGAGATATCAGTGGCCTTGAACATGTCTGTTCCCTCTTTTTAAGTATGTGCCCACTCTTCTCAGTTAGACTGTGTGTATTTGTGGGGCAGTATGACCAAGGTCTATGAGAGAGATGTCTTGTAGCTACTGTTTTTACCATGCCCTTTCACTAAATGCCTTTTCTTTGAGCTAATTGTATCCTCTGGCTGATTATTGAAGGTAAACACGTTGGTGGGGGCTTGTGAGATATAGTATTAGGAGTGTACACCCACAGGTATCTCAATCTAGTTCAGAGGAGATGCATCATGTACCATAGTCTAGTCTTTGTCCATAAGAATAGCCAGGGAGGCCTTGTCAAATGATTTGCTAAAATCTAGATGGAATATACTTACAGTATTCCCTTGATCTACCAATCTTTCTAGATTATCAAAAAGGGAAATGTGATTTCTTTGGAATGATCTGTTTTTGCTGGATTTCAATAGTTCCCATTTCCTTGTTTAGATGTTGATGTCTCTTAAATAATGCATTGAGAATTTTGTTAGGAGTTGAAGACAAGTCCTGGCCTCCAGCTTGTAGACTCTGTTCTCCTTCCTGTTTTCAGAAATCAGGAAGAGATCTGCCCTTCTGTTGTCCGGTGTCACCCCTCAAGTTCTCCATGATCTTTCAAAGACTGACAATGGTGCATATCTGACTGTCAGCTTTCAGTACCCTTGGTGTATGTAATCATGGAATCTCAGAATTGAGAGGGCCTAGGAGACAATCTTTTCCAAATTATACACGAACAAGTACGTTAAAAAACCTACCACCCTTTTTGGTGTCCTTATCATTCCTTGCCAACCTCATGTCCTAAGCCAGGGTGGTGAACCTTTGGCCTCAAGGCCACATGTGACCCTCTAGGTCTTCAAGGGAGGCCCTTTGACTGAATCTAAACTTCACAGAACAAATCCCCTTAATAAAAGGATTTATTCTGTAAAACTTGGACTCAGTCAAAAGGCCACACTCAAGGACCTAGAAGGCTGCATGTGACCTGGAGGCTGCAGGTTCCCAACCTCTGTCTAAGCTATTTTTACCAGACAAGACTACACTTTTGTATTCATCCTCTATTGCCTGCTCTTGCCACCCTTTTTTGTATATGTGCTTTTAAAATATTTTAAGTTGCAAGGTGAGCTCCTTATGCATCCACATCAATCTCTTTAGACAGCTCCCTCTTTGAGGCTTCCCACATTGGCATTATTTCTACCTGCCCTTTCAGAATCTCATTCTGGAGAGTTTCCCTTTCCTTCCTGAGCTGACTTACCATGTGATATTTTAGGGCATGGGTTCCTATCTAGGCTTTCTCCGAGCCCTTAGGAAATGAACTTTCTCAAAGTTTAGCATGGATGCCTGACTTTCCTGGCCTGCTGTCACATGTTGGGCATATACTCAGGAGGAGTCTGGTTAAGAGGAACTCCTTGTTAACAAGACTAACACAGATGAGGCCTGGCACTCATGGAACTCACGTTGCCCTGTTGCCTGTTGGCTCATTGAGGTGACATTAAGGATGATTGATCGAGTCATGGCTAGTCATACACTTGAGAGATGCCATTGGACTTTGGTCTTTAAAAGAGAGCCTTAAAGAGCTAAAGAGGGAGACGTGGTGAGAAACAAAGCTCCATGGTCAGAGTCACATGGATTCCAGTTCCTGAGAGGGATTCCTGGATGGCCCCCTGACCCTGTGGCCCTTCCGGGGAATCACGGGTATCATGGAGCCACCTGGCCATGGAGACAGCAGCAGATGGGAGCAAGCAGGGAGTTTCCTGGGCCAAGCCGGGAGCTGTAGGAACATGAGCCAGCAGCAGTGGAATGACAGCAAAGTCACAGAACAACATCTGAGTTCCTGGACCAAGCAAAGGAATTCCAAGACCAAATGAGAGCTGGAGCCAAGGAGCAGCTGAGGACAGAGTGACAGTGGAGAAGCAAGCCCAGTCCTTGCCACAACTTCAATGGGATGGACTTTGATTGCCGATACAGAGTGGACTCTCTAGTGACCATGAGAGTTCTTCCCTCTTGCGAGAGCCTCAACTCTAGGGTAGTACTTCTGATGAATCTGGAGGACCATACACAGACTCTTGGGAAGGTGGGAGTCCACCGGAAAGAGAAAGAGAATTGTTTTCATGGGCTATAATTATCAGTTTTTTCTGTCTTGTACTTTTTGTCAGGTTATGTTAAACTTGCCTATATTCAACATATTGTTAGTTTGAGTGCTTGCACTGGAAGTAGGTGTTCTTAGAAGTTTTATGTAGAGCCCTAGACAGGAGCCAAATGCTTACGTTCCCTAGGGAAACCCTGGGTGGGATGACAAGGTCAAGAGTATGATTATTAAGAAAGCCCAAGATTAAACCTGATCACTCAAGTTGACAAGCAATTATTAAGTGCTATTATGGGTAAGCACTGTTCGAAGCTCTAAGGATACAAAGAAAAAGTAAAACCAGTCTTTGTCCTTAAAGAGTTTACATTTGAATGGGGAAAGATATGTATACAATATATATACACAGGGCTATGTTAGTAAATGGTTAAGACTGACTGTCCAGAAAAAATTATTCACAGTACATTTCAAAGTTTAATCTGCATTATTATCTTTCTCCATCACTTTCTCAAGTCCAGATCATCAACAATCAAATCAAGTCCTGATTTGTTGTGTTTTGATTTCTAAGGTGTAAATGCTCCCACTGGAAATTTAACTATGGGCTGTTTTGAGCCAGTACTTGAGCTGGTTCTAGCACATGTGTGCATACAGGAGAGATGGAAGATCACCTTAGAAGATTCCTGGATGCTCAGAACCAAAAGTTATGGTTTATGCAGGAATTTCAAAAGAGAACATTTGCTTCCTATTAAATTTCACATAATTCCTTCTTGTTAGTTAGAATCAGGTAACCATTACTCCTGTCATGTTCTCCACTGTTTGATGAACGAAATGATCAATGACAATCAAATGACAAATGAATTTTTAGCTGTTCTGCTTTTGGTGGAGAGAGTAGATGTCTAGATAAATGAGATAGCTCATCACTATGGTGCCATGACTCTGTGGAGGTTTGTGATGCATTTACTGAACCCCTGGGTTCAGGGAGAACCAGATTCAAATGTCATTGGGAGATATTTAACAAAATAAATAAAAGTACAATAGAACATAGATAATGTCAATATGTGGTTTTCTAAGTCAATATGTGGCCCTTGTTTCTATTTGAGTCTATAGTATACTCCCATAATTTGTGTCACTTGTGCCCCATCCTCTGACAAGTGGACATGCCCCAATTATGCAAACATCTGTAGCTAGAATCTCCCTCTACCCTTTATCTCATGTGTTCCCATCTCCTTTTAAAGGGCAAGCACAAGGGCAAGATCAGGTGGTTGAACTCTATCGTAGATGGTCCTTATAGCTGCTAGACAATGGATTGTGTCCTATGAATGACTGGCATTTTACTGTTAGAGGGTTGGTTACCTAGAGCAGTGAGAGTTTAAATAATGATGTGATGATGATGATGATGATGATGATGATGATGATGATGATGATGGTGATGATGATGATGGGAAGGAAATAAGCATTTATAAAGTGCCGGGCACTGTGCTAAGTGCTTTTTGCGAATATTTTCTCATTTGATTTTCACAACAACCCTGGCATGTAGGTGATATTATGATCCCTATTTTACAGATGAGGTAACTGAGACAGATGGGTATTCATTGAGCTGTCCAGGGTCACATAGCTTGTAAGCGTATCAGAGGCAGGATTTGAATTCAAATCTTTCATGAGTCCAGGTCCAACGCTCTATCCAGTATACAACCTAGCTACCTTAAAATGATCTACCTGGGGGACATTGCCAATATGTACCAAAGGTGGATTTGAATCCAGGTCTTCCTGATTTGGAAGCCAACTCTCAATCCACCAAGCCACACTGTCTATTCCTCTCTTAAGAATCTGTCCAAACTACTTGATTTCCATGAAATATCCTGTGTGCCTGCATCTGGTGATCACACTGGGTCTGGGAAAAGAAATATTTTCCATTTTTCTCCTTCTATGGACATTAACAGGATCTGAGAGCAAGGGACCTCAGAGGGCATTTAGTCCAACTTCCTCATTTTACTGAGGTACACAGGAGAGTGAGTGACTTGTCCAAGGTCTCCCACATGTCAGAGGTGAGATTTAAACTCAGGTTCTCTGATCCAGGATCAGGTCAGCGATCTTTTCACTGTTTTTCTGTCTCTATTTCTCTCCCTGTTCCCTCTGTTCTTCAAACTCTCAAATGAGATGAAAAGTGCTGAGCACGGTACCTGGTACATAGTAGGTGCTTAATAAATGTTTGTTCCCTTCCTCTTCCCATCATCAATCATTATTTCCTGTCTCCCTCATTTTTTTCTACTTTCGCTCCTTCCTCCCTGTCCTCTTTTCCCATTCCCTTTCCTGTCTCTCTCTTCTTCCCCTCTCCTCTATTTCTTTTTTCTTCCCTCTCCCTGTCCCTCTTTATTTCCATCTGTCTCTTCCTTTCCTATCTCTTCTTCTCACCATTCTCTTTCTTTTTCTCTTTCCCTCCTTCTTTCCTCTCTTTCTCTCTCCATCTTTGTTTCTATTTTCCTCTCTCTTCCCTTCTCCCTCTTTCTTTCTCTGTCCCTCTTTCCTTCCTTTCTCCCCCTCTCCTTTTGTCTCTGCTCTCTCTCCCTCCCCCACTCCTTTACATACACACACACACACACACATACACACACACACAGAGAAAGAGAGAGAGAGAGAGAGAGAGAGAGAGAGAGAGAGATGGCCTTAGCAGCAGAGTTTGCTTTGGCTGCTAGTTGTAGGGGAATGTCCTTTTGGCCAGGGCTGGGGTGGGGGGAGGGTTGCAGGGGCCCCTGCTGAGTTCTGCTGCCTGAATGAAACAGAGCCTTTTTCCAAAGCCTGAGGAGGCCCCTGATCCACTTACTTATAGAAAAGGTTTGGGGCAACTTCACCTCTTCCTGTCAAAGGACTTGGAGCTTCACATGAAGCATCCCAAGTAGGTCAGAGCTGGGTACCTCCAGCTGGGCCTCAGCCCTGAGCCCCGGAGCATGATTTGCCACGTTGTTGTCCATGCTAACCAGACAGAGGCTCTGCACCAGGGGAGGCCAAGCAAGGGAAGACAGGCCTGGGAAAGAGAAAGAAAGGAAAGAAAGAAAGAAAGAAAGAAAGAAAGAGAGAGAGAGAAAGAAAGAAAGAAAGAAAAGAGAAAGAAAGGAAGGAAGGAAGCAAAAAGAAAAAAGCAAAAGAAAGAGAAAGAAAAGAGAGAAAAAGAACAAAAGAGATAAAGAAAAAAAGAAAGAAAGAAAGAGACAAAGAAAGTGACAGAAAGGAAAGAAGGAGGAAGGAAAGGAAGAAAGAAAGAGAAACAGAGAGAAAGAAAAAGAAGAGCGAGAAAGAAGGAAAGAAAGAAAGCAAATGCCAAAGGTCCAAGGTCCTAGTGAGAGGAAGCAGCCAGAAGACTACAAGGAAGGAGGAATTCTGGGAGAGTGACTTAGGTGACCAGGCTAGAGTAAGTAGTAGTAGCCCAGTCTGGAAGCTAGGAAGCAAAGAGGGAAAATCCATTGGATTTCTCTGCCCCTCCTCCCTCCCCAAAAACTTCTGGGTTTTGGAACTGGCAATCAGTCTCTGACACTTGTCCTGTTTGTGTCTCTCGAATGGGTTCCCCTTTCCCCAACTTTTTGGGGGGATGGTTCCACAAGTAAGGGTCCTATTTGAACCCAACCTTTCTTTAGGTAGAGGCCGGAAGGAGAGAGGAGGTGATTGTAAGAGTAGGGGGAGTCAGTCTGTTATTTTCCCAGCAGGGCCAGAAGCCCCCTGACACAGAGGCGGAGTGAGCGGCTTGCCAGACACTAGGGGCCCCTCACCACCCTCCCTCAGCTGGAGCTCCCATTTCTGCTCAGAACGGTAGAATTGCAAAGGGTTCTGCATGATTTGGTGCCATGATGTGAAAAATGGATTGTAGTCTGTAGTGACTTGTGTCACTTGGTATCAATTTGTTTAGGATCTGGTGTTAGCAGCAATTATCTTGAAATAGTTAGGGCAGGCTGGTCAAAGCAGGATGATTCTCCTTGACTCAGAGGACAGCACTGGCTAGCTCATCTCAGGGGTGTCAGTTATGAACTCAGATAGCAAAATGTTAGGACTTAGATCACATGTGGTTGGGAGGTTGGGTGGAGGAGAGTGTTCCCAGTAAAAGAGCTCTGGACTCAACAGATCAAACTTGTTCCTGTGGGGTGCCTGGCCTCTAAAAAGTGGAGTTTGGCCTACTTAATCAGACGTTTTTCTTGGACTCTCTAGCTCACTATTTCCACCACCAGAATTCTGGGAAATATCTCTTAAACAAAGCTTAGATGTGACTCACTATCTAGGGTCTCCCCTGAACAAAATATATCAGTAATAGGGTCTCTTCTAGAAAAGGTACTCCATGTCTGAAGTAGATATCAGGTATGGGATAGCTATTCATGTCCTTCATCACCAAGGAAATGTTTGAAACACAGAAGTATTTACACATTAACATAGAAAGAATACCTAAGTACATTAAGAAATACATAAAGCATGAAATGAGAACCTATGGCCTATTATAATCTTCTAAGAGGTAAAGACTTTTGTAAGAATGTTCAACATGGATTTCACTTTTCACCTCTGGTCTGTGCTCAACTTATGGGTCTGGGTCTCCTGACAAGCCAGGGCATGACTTGAGCTTCCTTTGTCCTTTAAAGCTACAGCATCCTCCTGGCAGGAGTCATCCTCCTCCCAGACAACCAGCATTGCCTCCCAACCTCTTCAAATCATGAGGCAGCCACCAAGGCTGGAACCATCCATCTCTCAGAATCACTTTTCAGTCACCTGTGCTCAGAGAAAGAAACACAGAGCAGAAGAAGGCAGCTAAGGATTTGAATTTCTGTTTCAGGCTTGCTTAGGCAAGTGCATGTATGTTCTCACTGTAATGTTCTTGTAGCCACTGTGGCTATGATGGGGTGGGGAGTATTGAAATCTCCTCCCCCACCTGTAAATCCAAGAGAGAGCTGGCACGGTTTATGTCGTCTCATAGAGCAAGTCTTATAGCATGGAGCCAAAGTGCATGCAAAGTTCCATCAGCTTTGTGAAATTTACCTTGTGGAGGTACTCTAGAAATGAAAGGGATTTGTAAATATGTTCATTTGCACCCAGAGATCCTATTGGTAGGCATATACCTCAAGGAGGTCAAAGGCACAAAGAAAGGTTCCACAGACTCCAAAATATTCATAGTAATATTTTTTTAGTTGCAAAATATTGGAAACAAAGGAGATGCTCACCAATTGGGGAATGGATAAACAAATTGGGGTACATGAATGTAATGCAATATTACCACACCACAAAAACTGGTGACTATGGAGAATTCGGAGAAGCATGGGAAGACTAATATGAACTGATGCAGAATGAAGGGAGCAGAATCAGGAAAACAATATACACAATGACTAAAACAATGTAAATGGAAAGGACAAAAGAAAAGGAACTGAATGTTGTTCAGTCACATTCAACTCTTCATGACCCCATTGGGAGTTTTCTTGGCAGAGATACTGGAGTGGTTTGCCATTTCCTTCTCCAGCTCATTTTATAAATGAGGAAACTGAGGCAAACAGGGTGACAGGATCACAGAGCTAGTAAGTGTCTGAGGCCAGATTTGAACTCAGGTCTTCCTGACTCCAGACCTGATGATCTATCCACTGTGCTACCTAGCTGCTCTGAACTGAATGTTACATAATTTTAATGACTAAGCTTGAGAAATGATGATTAAAATGTACCTCCTTTCCTTCTTTTCAGAGATGAGGGTCTATGGATGTGGAACACAGAATACATAGCTGGACTCAGTTGAACTATTTCCCCCTCTTTTTTATTCTTTATTACAAAGGATGACTCACTGGGTAATGAAGGGAACAGGAAGGCAGGAGGCAACGAGGAAATCAAGGTTCATGAGTTCCCTTCTTGGGCCACTGGCCATGTGTTTCTCTTACTACTTGCCATTATTTGCTCCTGAGGGGAGGTAGTAGGGGAAATTATCACCTCCCCTTCCTTATTCCAGAAGAAGGCACAACACAAAGAGGGAGAATGGAAGAACACAAGCGATCATATGTCTACCATATTTGTCCTTATAGTCTATCCAGTAGGAGGCTCCCATATCCATCCCTTTGAGACACATCAGTGGGAACCAATGAAAGGAGTTCTGGCTTTTGCTAAGCAAGGCAGTAGGGTACATGGCCATCTCCAATGGGGGTGCCCTTCGTATGTCTGTAAACAAAGGTGTATACTCCCATAATCTCATCAAGCCCTAGCCAGCCTTGGAGAACCCAAGGTCATCCCTAGAGGCTCTATAATGATACCTTCCTCTAGGGGAGAGGCTAGAGAGCCAGCTGTAAGCCCAGGTTCAAGCCTTGCTTCTGACACACTAGCTGTGTGACTCAAGGCAAGTCATTTAGGCTTACAGCACTCCCAGGCACCTCCAAGCCTCTGAGGCACAGAACAAGGCCTTCCCTTCATTGTTAGAATTTCCTCATCTGGAATTTCACTAAATGAATGAAATGGCAAGTCCAGCCCTATCTTTTAGTTTAGAAAACTGTGAATGAGAGAGGGTAAAGCTGGCTGACTTGGTTTCAATTAATGTCTTTGTAATTCATTACTAGACTCCACGTGGTCCTGGGAGATTTAAAAATATAAATATGGAAATTAAGGAAAATCTTTAACCAAGAGAAACACAGAATCCCTAAACAACATTTCCTCTGATTCTCTGAAGTCCACTTTGCCAAGATGAGTGCAAAGTCCAGCAGGATCTAATATCTTTTCAAAAATTGATTATTAAGGAAGGCAGATTACCCACGATGTTGATGTTTACAAGAATAGGTTTATAGATTCTCATAAATGTCAGGATCCAAGCAGCTGATTAAAACTGACATGAGGGGGCATAGAATAGTAACAGTAAGGATGTTAACAATAAAAATAATAATAACTAACATTTATATAAAGCTTTAAGGCTTGCAAAGCATTTTGTATATGTTAACTCATTTGATCCTTACAACAACAGCTCTAGGAGGCAGATGCTAGTATTATCCTCATTTTACCAATAAGGAAACTGAGTTTGTGAAAGGTGAGAGAACTTGTCCAGGGTCATCTAACTAGGAAGATTTGAATTCAAGTCTTTCTGAATCCAAGTCTCCCATGTTATCCATTTTACCACCTAGGATCGGGAAAGGCCTGGCATAGGATTGAAGGAACTGAGTCCTGAGAAGTGGAGGTGGAGTGGTAGAATATTTCAGGTATGGAGGATGTTCTGTATGAAAGTGGAGAGGTGGGAGGGTGAATATTCTTTATGGGGGAAGAGCTGATAGGCTGGTTTCTTTGGAATGAGGAGTAGATGAAGGGGAGTCATATATCATCAACCTGAAAAGAAAGATCTGAACCAGATTGTGGAAGGATTTGAATGTCAAAACAGAGGTGTTTGTATTTTGATCTAGAAGCAATGGGGAGTCCCAACAGGTTCTTGAGCAGGGGAGTGATGTTGTCAGATCTGGACTTTAGGAATATCACTTTTGCAGTTGTGTGGAGGATGGACTAGTGAAAGGAGAAACTGGAGGCAAAGACACCATGAGGGAGCTATTGCAATAGACTAGGCTAGTGGCTATGACTCATAAGTAGAGATAAAGGGACATTCTGAGAAATGGTGATGAGATGAAATGGACAAGACTTGCTCACTGTTTGGATGGAGGTGGGATGGGTCAATGAGAGTAAACAGTAGAAGATGACTCCAATGTGACCTGAGTGACAGAAATAGGGAAGTTTGGAGGAGGGTTGGATTTCTGGAGAAAGCACGGGCATTTGGTTTTGGCCATGTTTAATTGGAAATGCCGTTGGGACATCTAGTTTGAAATGTCCACTAGACATTTTGGTGGTGCAGAACTAGAACTCTGGAGAGAGACTGGGGCTGGTTGTATCATTCTGAGGTCATCTCTGTAAATGTGATTGTTTGAACCCTTGTGAGCTGATGCAGCCACCAAGAGAGAAACTGTAGAGATAGGAGAGAAGAAGACCTAGGACAGAGTCTGGAAGTATACGTACAAATAAGGGGCAGTACATAGATGATGATACAGCGAAGAGACAGATCGAGCATACAGAAAGCAAAAGAGCCACAACAAAGCAGTGACAGCTGATGAGAAAGGGAAGAAGTGAAAGCCTCAGAAAGAGTTTTGGGAGACATCGGTAGTTCGTGGGTGTGATCTTGACAAAGCAGATAGGAAGGAGTTCTGTTCAAGAGGTAAGGGGAGAACCAGGATAGAACAGTGTCTCAAAAATCAAGATAGGAGAGAGTGATCCACAGTATTAAATTCTACAGATGGGTCAAGAAGGATGAGGACTAAAAAAAACACATCTTTCAGAACACAGAGATCTCTGGTGATTTTGGAGAAAGCAGCTTTGGTCACGGGGTGGAGAGACGTGGGAGCCAGACTGCAAGGGGCCAAGAAGTGAGTGGGGGTGAGAAAGTGGAGACAATGAGTATACACTCATCCCTTTTCTGTTCTTCCATTAGTAAAGATGTGAATAGTCCCATTTGGGTGGGGGAGATAGGGTGGGGAGAAGATAGAGGGAAGCAAGAGAGCAAATATTTTGCTATGAAACTGAACCATATGTTTTACATTTGACTCTTTCCCCCCTTCCAGATCTATGATTTCATTGGTGTAGGGAAATCCGGATGAGGAAACTCTTTCCACCAGTGCAAATTGGCTTCTAGTCTGCAGCTTGTGGTCTCCACTAGTTGCCTGGGGCATTGAGAGGGCATATGATTGCCCATGGTCACACAGTCAGTATGTGTGAGAGCTTGGACTTGAACCCGGGGCTGTCTGGCTCTAAAGCCAGCCTTCCATTCACTGCAGCATGTTGCCTCTCACTAGAGATACAATTAGTGTTACCTAAATCCCCTTACTGCTGTGCCTGTATTGTTTTAACTTCCATTCATTTCAGTTGGTTCCCTAAATTAGCTTTAACTCAGTTCACTCTGCTTTGGTCATTACATTTGAAATTGGCTGTTGGCTTTGTGTGCAGTTCCCTTCTTACTTTAATAATGGAATCGATCTCACTCCCCCAAATCATAATCAGGAACTTGAAGGTAGAGGGACTAGTCTATTTATAGTGGCCAATCTGCTCTGTGTGCCATACTTGGAGTTTGCCCTAGAGAGTCAAAGAAAGGGCCTCAAATTCCTTTCCAAAGGGCCGAGGCATCCAATGATGTTCTAAGTCACGTGAATAGGAGGTGGGCTCCTTTCTGCTTGGGGTGGGGAGAGGCATCATTCCTGGCAGGCTGCGCCAGACCTGGGCAGAGTTTCCATAACAAAGAAGGCTGTTTGCTTAGGCTCTCAAGGAAGTTTTCTCCAATGATGCATATAGCGCCACATCTCTTCCTGCCCATCCTTGGTGATACTTGTCTACGTCCTCCCATCAATTCTCCATGGGGAAGTCTACCCAATGTGGTGGGGGCCTCCCTCGCTTGCCCCTGACACCATGAGGGTGCCAGTGGAGCTCTTTGATTGCATTCTTACCACATATCTTCCACAAATGATGCCTCATCTTTTTGCTTCAGAGGCTGTACCAACGGAGCATAAGCTCCGGTAGCTTCTACTGTACTAGGAAGGTTTTTGTGGTCCTAGTAACAGACTGAATCTGCTTTCCAAGGCCCAGTCTAGAGAAGTACAGAGAGGGATGTGGCCAGTAGGTGGCTGATCACTTGGTGATGAATTTTCTGGCCAGGGCAAGTCATAATTTGAGGTTTGACTCAGGCAAAATCAGTACCATCAGACGCTGATGAAATTGCTTCACCCACCTGAATTTATGACAGCCCATCTGTTAACCTGAGTTAATCAATGCCCAGAGCCCCATGGCTCAGGAGCTAGAACAACGCCTTAGGATATCCTAGCAAGGAAGGTTGGGAGGGGGCATTCTTCCCATGCCATGTCTAGAAAGGAAAAAGACTTCTGATGAGTCCCAAGTCAAGAATCACAGATATAGGGTGAGGAGAGACCTTTGAAATCATCAAGTTCAACCCTCTTGTTTTACAGAGCAGGAAACTGAGGCCCAGAGAAGTTAAGTTAATGTTTCAAGATTATGCAGGTGCTAAGTATATGAGCCTTGATTTGAATCCATATCTTTCAAACTACAAGTCCATTGTAGTGCTACCCATTATACCATGAGTCATCTCAGGAGCTGGTGGAGAAACCTGCCAAAAGCTTCGATTGTCAGAGCTGTGCAGAGGCTTGTCATGGGTGATGGCTATCCACTTGTAGAGGCAGAGCAATCCCCAAGTTTGTTTTGCATCCTGCCTGGATGACAAAGCAGGGTTGTTGACAACACTCCTATCTCCAGCTGGGAACCAGACTAGCTCTTCATCGTTCTGCAAACAAGCCCTGGTTGGCTGAATGTCCAATTCTGTTGTGTGAATGTGGCAAAAAAAGAAAGTCCATCTGGCTTCATAGCACTGTTGGGGTGTTTCCTCATTCAGCCGCAACCCATTCACTGGAACAAAGGGCAGAGAGTTCCTAGGATCATAAATTTAGAGCCAGAGAGGACCTCTAGATTTATTTAGTCCAACCTCTCCATTTATAGATTAAAAATCCCTGACATTCAGAGATGAAAGTGATTGGCCCAAAGTCACTCAGAGAGTAAATGTCAGAGGAAGGATTTGAACTCAAATCCTCTTGCTCTAAATCTGACATATTTTGTTTGTGTGGCAATTGGGGTTAAGTGACTTACTCAGAATCACACAGCTAGTAAGTGTTAAACATCTGAGGCCAGATTTGAACTTAGGTCCTCTTGACTCCAGGGCCAGTAGTGCTTTATCCACTTCACCACCTAGCTGCCCCTAAATCTGGCATATTTTCCACTGCAATGGGATATGTTTCACTCAGAAAGCTTCTTTCTGGAACACCTCAACTTTTAGGAATTCTTAGTAGCAACTCATTCTTTGACAGTGCCAGAATCCGTAGGAGGTCCACTAACCTGCTGGTGTTACAGCAAAATGGTCCAACCATTTGTGAAGCAATTTGGAATGATGGTCAGAAAGTGATGAAAATACCCATCCCCTTTGACCCAGAGATTCCACTTCTGGACAAATGCCCCAAGGAGGTCAATGATTAAAAGAATGGTCCCAAATACACTACGATTTTTTCTAGCTTCATTTTTTGTTGTTGTAGTGAACAACTGGAAGACAGATGCCCATTGATTAGGAAATGGCTAAACAAGTTGTGGTACAAATGTAATGGGACATTCCTGTGCTCTAAGAAACAATGAACATGAAGGATACAGAGAAGCTTAGGAAGACTTATATGAACTGATGCAAAGTGAAACAATATATACAATGACATTAACAACAGAGAATAACAACAGCACAATTGAAACTAAATACCATGAAGTGACAATGATGAATATTTTCCTCAAAGGAGAGATATGAGAATGGCCCTCCCCACTTTTCTCTTCCTCAGACGTTGAAGATGATGGATGTGGAACACTGAACATGATGTCAAATTTAGTTGACATGTTGGTTAGTTTTACTGAACTGTTTTTTCCCTCTTTTTAGTTCTTTTTTCTTTCTTTATCCATGTGAGTAGCCCATCTTCTCTTCTGGTCTATATAATTCCTTGAAGAGAAAGTTTCACTGGTACACTGGTATCTTCTCAATGTTGGGGAAAAGAAGGGAAAGCTTCCAGCATGTTGGGTAGATTCCCTGTGGCAAACTTTGGGGAAAAAGTGGACAAGAGCTGCTGGCTGATGAGCAGGTATAGATAGGCTATGTTCCACATCCTGTGAGGTGACTCCTGAATCCACTGGAGTACTCTTTCTTTGTTATAGGCGCTGGCTTTCTGGCCAGGGTAAAGGGCAGAGATACATTGGGAAATGGAGGTCATGTAAAAAAGAAAAGATATCAATGGAAATTTTTAAAAAAGACCATCTAAGGGAGGTTGTTGACTGCTCAGCGCAGACAATATTAGCATCCAGCCTTGTATCAGAACCACATGGTGTCAGCCACAGCTTCATGACACATAAATGAAACATTTGGTCACAGCTGGATCCCTGGAATTGGATGTGAGGAGATATATGCTTCGAAACCCCCAGGATGGAACAATCAACCACATGATCCTTAATTGAACATGTCTTGAGTTTATATAGACTTTGGCTCAGAGTTTGGGTAGAGTTTTCATTCTGAACCCACTCCTCCTTCCAAACAAAATCTTCTTACAGGACCGGCACATAGTCCCTAGAAATGTCCATGAAATACACTGGCTAGTGGAGTTGGGGGAGGTAGAGGAGGCAACATTTCTCTGTCCTGTACCTTCCTCTGCAGTATTTAACAAGTAACTGAATTTCTGGAGGAAGAGACAACCAGGTATTCAATAGACTGGATGCCCTACAAATTTATGTTATCCAATTTCTACTGGGCTCTTACTGTTATGAGTCAATTCTTTGATTCTTCCCTAATCAATTTTCTATCTGACTCTCCACAGCATGTGTTCCAAACCCATCCTAAAACCTCCTACACCATAATCTACTTCCCTCTCAGGAAAGGACCTCATCTCCCACTTTGCTAGGAAAATGTAGGACATTCACCATCAGCTTGCTCTTCTCTCTTGTTTTGCCCTTCAAAACCTCTGCATGCAGCCCATCCCCCCATTCACTCCTCCTTTGTTCCAGTCTCTGACAAAGAGTTATCCCTTCTCTCTGCTAAGACCAACTCCCTATCTTTTGCCTTTGATCCCATTTCCTCTTTTCTCCTCCAGAAAGTAGAACTGGGGGTGGGGAACCTAAGGCCTTGAGGCTCCATGTGGCCCTCTAGGTCCTCAACGGGCCCACCTGAGAAACTAGAGGACCATATGTATCCTTGAGGCCTCAGGTTTCCCGCCCCTGACTGCTAGACCCTTAGATCATCCTTCCTTTCCTTTTACCCTGCTCCCCATCTCTAATCTTTCCTTATCAACTGGCTCCTTTCCTGCTACTACAGGTAGCTAGGTGGCACAGTGTACAGATCTCTGGGCCTGGAGTCAGGAAGACCTAAGCTCAAATCCAGCCTTAGACTAGCTGTACGGCATTGGGCAAGTCACTTTGCCTCAGTTTTCTCATCTGTGAAATGGGAATAATAATCGCATCTGCCTTCCAGGGTTGTGGACTTGATGAGGCTATAATTGTAAAGGGCTTAGGACATTGTCTGAAACATAGTGAGCACTATATATAAATGTTAATTATTATTACATATAAACATGGTCAGGTCTCCCCTGTCTCTAAAACAAAATCTTTATTTGACGCTGCTATCCCCTAAAGATATCATTCTATATGTCTTCTGTTCATAGTCAAAATCTAGAAAAAAAACTGCCCACACTCAATGCCTACCTTTCCTTCCCTCTTATTTACTTCTTAACCCTTTAAAATCTGGTTTCCATTTGTATGAACCAAGGCAGAGTGAAGAGGAAAACCAGGAGAACCATTTATTCAAAAATAATAATTTTGTAAAGACAGTTTTGAATGACTAAAGAACCCTGATCAATGCATTGACCAAATATGATTCCAAAGGAACAGTGATGAAGAATGTGGCTGCCTCCTGAAAGAGAGGTGGTGAGCTCAATATACAGAATGAGACATACATTTGGAAGGAACCAATGCAAGTGAGAATTTGTTTTGTGTAACTATACATTTTTGTTTTAAGAGTTTCACTTTTCTTTTTCTACATTAAGGGGAAGGGAGGTGAGAGGTAGGGAGGGTAAATGTTAGTTAACAGAAAAAAATAATTAAAAAGTCAAAGAAATGTAACTTCCAACCTTGCCACTTAACTGAAAGAGTTCTCTTGAAGGTTACTGTTTTCTCCAAGGTGACCAATGGAGCTCTGTCTTTTGGGGCCCCGCCCACATAGGCTATGGATCAGGGGAGCTAGAGAGTTTCCTACTGTTGGATATCTTCGATCTAGCATATCCCAAGTTCCTATGGTTTTAGACTTAACCTGGGGATGGGCTATCTACAGTGTCGCTGATCCTGACCTTGGAAGGGGTGAAGTGAAGCAAGAAACCATGTCAAGGAAGTAGAATACAGAAGCAGAAGGCCAGCACAAGTAAGTCACAAGAAGAAGATGCCAGAGAGAAGCCATGATGAGCTTCCAGAGGTTGATCCAGAATGAGTGGCTGTGAGAATTCCTCAGGTAGAATGATGGGCAGCGATTTGAGCTGAAGCTATGAACTGGGCAAAAGTTCGTTGATGATCAAGCATGGGCAGGGAAGAGAGATGGTGGTACACTTTTACCCTCTTTTCCATCTTGCCTCCAGGAAAAATCAAGTTTCTCTGGCCCCAGTAAATCCTTTCACTTTCTGCTCCCCATCATCCTGTTCTGTCTGTTTAAAAAAGGGTAGCTCAGAATTTGGAAGCATTATTCTTTTTCCAAAATTCTTATGTGTATGCCTCAGTTTTTAACATATGGTCACACCCTGTTGGCCAACAGAAATCCTGAACTATGTGTTGCATTTCACTTAATGCTTACAGATGTAGATTGAGAGGCTGGGGTGGATTCTGTTTTCCAGAAGGAGACAGACATCTTGTCTAGCTGAGCAAGACTGGAGGCTTGGAGATATTAATGAGCAAGAACAAAATGGGGGAACCCATGCTGGACTTTTACAAGTGTTAAAGGAGGGGATTTCCCTCTACATCTCCATTGATGTTGTTACAGAAGGCCAAGAGTGGAATTATAAAGTGTAAGGGAGGGGCTGAGGAGCTGTTCCCCACAACAGCAGTGGGTAAAATCATTCTTTAATCAGCCAGAGAGGATTCTAGGGACTTGACCATTGAATGAAGGCATCTGATATCAAATCCTTAAAAAAATCTTTATGGCTGGCTCCTTGGGACTATATTTAAAAGAAGCAAGTTATTCAGCAGTAGAGGAACTCGGGTTGGAAGGTTGGAGGCAGTGAAGAAAGCAGTATCACAAGGCATCTAGAGGAGGGAGAATTTTCATTTCATTTCCTGTAATCCACGTCATTGAAGCCACTGGACCATTAGCAACATCAACATCAACATCCACTACCATCATATCTATATGCTTTAAGGTTTGCAAAATACTTTACAAATATCATGTCATTTGATCCTCACAACAATTAGGGAAGGTAGATGCTATTATTATCCCCATTTTGCAGATGAGGAAACTGAGGCAGACAGAGGTGAAGACTTGCCTAAAGTCACCCAGCTAGCAAATGTTTGAGGCAGGATTTGAACTCCAGTTTTCTGGACTCCAATTCCACCACTCTATCTGCTACTTAACTGCCTCAGTAGGAGAAATTGCATCCAGTAGAGAATAGACACACACATAGATACAGAGAGATAGTCACTTGAGAGAGGGAGCACCTTCAAGGAACTAGCCCTGGAAACTGAGAATGAGATTATGGGGAAGATTGGATCCTGGAATCCCAGCTGAGATGTTGCACCAAAAGGGGGTCTGTGTAAGGAGTCTATGAAGAGAGAAAGGGCTTCCAGACTCTACAGTACCGGAAGTTATGAGCTTTTTTTGGTCACATGGGAATCCTATATTTGTACCTCACTACCATTCTACTCAAGTTTTAAACCCACACTTCCCATAGACACTGTATATTTGTAGGACAGTACATCCCAGATTTGGGGGATAAATCTATGTAGTAAGTGTTCTTACTATACCATCTCAGTAAAAGCCTTGTGTAAGAGTTGATTTTTAATGAGAAGCACACTGATGGGGCCCCACAAGCTTCAGTAGCAAATGTAACCATTCACAGGTTCCCTAGCTCCCAAAGAAATAGCCACCCTCTAAGAGCCCCAACCTGCAAGCACAAATGTTTAACTAGAGGAGCACCCCAGAAGGGGTGTTACATAGGCCTGACAAAAGAAAGACCGAATGGATTCCCAGACTCATTTCTTTATGCATATGAATACACATAACCCTCAGTCTGGGCATGAGTGAGGTGGGGAGCCATTTTTCTTTCTCTAGTAGCAGAACTGAGTCTGAAAGGAAAGCCATATCCTAGAAAGGGAGGGGCCTCCCCTCCTTTCTTCCCCCCTTCCCTTCCCTCTGCTTCCTCTTCATCCTTCTGTCTTGGGGATTTCTATGGCATTCTTAGACCCAACTACCATCTCCTATAATCACTGAAACTTCAAGCTGTAAGAGACTTTGAAGGCTACCTAGTCCAACCCTTACACCAAAGGACTCCCCACTATTCTTTACCTAAGAGGTTGTCTTCTAGTCTATACTTGAGAACCTCCAAAGTGGGAGAAGCCTCTGTTTCCCAAGGCAGACCTTTCCACGATGGGACAGCTCACATTGTTAGGAAGATTTTCTTGATATTGAGCCTCAGTTGACCTCTTTGCACCTTCCTCCTATTGTTCTTTCTTCTGCTCTCTGGAGCTATCCTTCTTCCATTTGCCAGCCCGTCAAATGTCCTGAACACAGCTGTCAGGTTTCCCCTGAATCTTCTCTTCCACAGGCTAAACTCCCCCAATTCCCTCAGGTGTCTTATGAGAAATGGATGCTGGGGCCCTTCACCATGCTGGTTTACCTCTTCTGGGGGCTCTCCAGTTTTTAATTTCCTCCCTAAACCAAAGTGCTCACACTGAGTCCACTAGGTTAGAAGTCATCTGAGCAGGGCAGAAGATAATTGGGCTATCACTGTGCCATTCCTAGAAGCTTTTCTTAGGGAGACCCATTCCCAGAAGGCATCTTAGTGCATTAGCTTTCTTAGCTACCAAATCACATCGCTGACTGCATTGAGATTGTAGCCCACTAAAACTCCCAAATCTTTTTCAGACAAATTGATGTCTAGCCATGCATGCTCCATCATGTGCCAATGAAATTGATTTTTTATAGGTTATACAAGTACAATCATATCACACATGTTTGCACATTGGTTATGTTGTAAAAGAAGAATCAGAACAAAGGGGGAAAACCACAAGAAAGAAAAAAACAAAAATAGAGACAATAGTCTGCTTCTATCTGCATTCAGATTCCATAGTTATTTCTCTGGATGAGGATGCATTTTCCATCATGAGTCTTTTGGAGTTGTCTTAGATCCTTGCACTGCTGATAAGAGCTAAGTCTATTAAAGCTGGGCACTGAACAATGTTTCTCTTGCTGTGTCCAGTGTTCTCCTGTTTCTGTTTACTTCACTCAGTATCAGTTCATGTAAGTCTTTCTGGGTTTTTCTGAAATCTGCCTTCTCATCATTTCTTATGAAATAATACCATTACATTCATAAACCACAACTTGTTCAACCATCCCCAATTGATGGGCATCCCCTCACTTTCCAATTCTTTGCCACCACAAAAAGAACTGCTATAAATATTTTTGTTTATGTGAATTCTTTTTCCTTTTTAATTATCTCTTTGGGATACAGGTCTAGTAGTGGTATTGCTAGATTAAAGGGTATGCACAGTTTTATAGCCCTTTAGGCATAGTTCCAAATTATTCTCCAGAATGGTTGGATCAGTTCATAGCTCCACCAACAATGTATTAGTGTTCCAATTTTCCCACATCATCTTCTCCAACATTTATCATTTTCCATTTTTGTCATAGCCAATCTGATAGGTGTGATGTGGTATCTTAGAGTCCTTTTAATTTGCATTTCTCCTGAAATTGATTTTTTTAGTCCACGTGTAAAACTTGAAATTCATTCCCATTAAATTTCATTTTGTTAGATCCAGCCCCATGTTCTAGATTATCAAAATATTTTTGGATCTTGAATCTGTCATCTAATATGTTAGCTATCACTCCCAGTTTTCTGTCATGTAAAAATTTCATAACATATGCCTTTAATCAGTTAATGAAAATTTTAAAGTGCCTATTATGTCTAAGGTACTATGCTAGAGGCTAGGGATACAGTACACAAGAGAGGTCATCACAGCATTCAAGGAGTTTATATTGCAGTGGGAGTGGGGGAAGACAGTGTGTGGAGTGGAGCAGAAGTCATGGAAGGGAGTTTTCATTTAGGGAGTCACAGGAATGTCAAGTGGAACTTTGGGAGAATTAACTGTGATATCTTTTCCAAAATAAAGGTAGTGTTGATACTGAATCCCAGGACAAGAGGTAGAGTGGAGAGGGGCCAATAGTACATGCTAGCAGTGGGGCAGATAGTACAATATCTGGTGTGGATAGATTCAAAGCATGGTTTATTACCAGTGGGATATGGTGGCTTAGGTAAGTTTTCATTCACAAAGTTTGTGAATTTTATTTACAAAAATGAAATTGTCACTGTCATCAAAGAGCCTATATTCCATTGAGGAAGACATATATGCACATATAAACATATGAAATACATAGAAATACAAAGTATTTTTGGAGAGAAGGGGAACTAGTGAGTGGAGGATGAGAAAAGACCTTATGTCACCTTTCAAGTTATTGATAAATATTATCACAGGTCCAAAGAAAGATCCCTAGAGCATTCCATTGAAGACGATGTTAAGTTGACATCAAACTATTCACGATTGTTCTTTGGGTCCAGTCATTCCACCAGTTCCAAATTTATCTACCAGTACCATCCATTGCACTTCTTAAACTGTGGGTCATGACCCTGTATGGGGTTGCAACCTATGAGTTTAAGAAGCACTGAAGGAGTCGTGAGTGGCAAAAGTTTAAGAAGCCCTGATCCATAGCTAAGCCCATGTCTCTGTCCTTTCAACAGGAATAGTATGGGGCAATCTATCAAATACTCAGTTAAGACCTAGTTCATCTATTCAGCATTTTCCTGATCTATTGGTTTAAATAATCCTGTCAAAAAAAGAAATGATATAAACCTGGCATGACCTGTTCTCAATGAAGCCATGTTAGCTATTTGTAACCACAGCTTCTCTTTCTAGCTATTCACCAATCATCTCTTTAATGATCTGCTCTAGAATTTCCACAAGCATGGTTCATAGGCCTATAGTTTCTATAAACGCTCTTATCTTCCCATCTTTGAATACTAGAGCAGCTCATGTCTTTCGTCAGCCCTGTGTTACCTCTCCATTCTCCACAGAGTGATTAAAAAAAAAAAAAAAGAAAAGCTCAGATTTCTTTCAAATATCACTGATAGTGGCTCAGCAATCACACCTGCCCATCCTGCCAGTACCTAAGGATATAGTTCATTCGGGTCAAGAGACGTTAATTCATCAAGGCCAACTATCACTTTATGTTGAGTAGCAAATTCCTGTTAGCCATTTTCGCTCTAGCTTTCTTAGTTGAATGGCCATTATCCATGGTAGAGAAAGCAGATGTAATATATGAACTGAGTAGCTCTGACTTCCTCCATTAATGAGTTATCTTCTTCTCATCTACCCCAAGCAATGGTCTCTTCCCTTCCTTGATGTAAGTGTGGGAATGATTGAGCCAATGAATCAAATCACTGCATTTCACTCAAAGTGACTGAGATGATGCTATACCTTAATGTCTCTTTCAGATGAAAACACCTCCACTGAATCAATCAATGAACTAGTCACAAACACAGCCCAAACACCTCTCCTGGATCGATCAGCCGATCAAAGGCTTTACCCTAGGTTCAAAAAGTTCTTGAGTGATTTTGAAGTCCTTAGAAAGTAGTAGATGAATTAAAGTGTTGTTGCACAGGAAATGCATTTGGATTGGCTGAAGAAATGTGATCACATCCTGTGAGTCATTTATAAAATAATGAACCAGTTTAGAACCCAGGGATTTGTACATCTAGCAGCTTAGTGAAAGAAGCCTCTAGCCAAACTCCTGAGAAGAAATTGCTTGGAGTGGAGAGGGGGTTGGGGGAGAAGAATGCTTTGGCCCTGATATCTCCCTCTCCTTTCCCCTAGCCTCTCCCAGCTTCCTTTGTGAACCTTAAAGGGCCCTAAGTGTTTGGGGTTTCCCACTGACATCCTAGTAGCATCCGTGGAACAGCTGAAATCACATATCTTGGTAGGTTTGGATTGCACATGTTCTTAAAGGGGATTTTCTACACATCTGTCAAGGGCCACTGGACTAGTAGCTGGAGCATCCCATCATGCAGTGGGAAAATGGTACATTGCCCTCTTTTCCTGGTACTAGGCTCATAAGGTCCTACATCTAGAACTGAAAGGTACCTCAGAGGCCAGCTAATCCAAGTCTCTTATTTTACAGAGGAGGAAACTGAGGTCCACGGAGGTGAAGAGCCTTGCCCAACATCACACAGCTAGTAAATGTTGGAAGCGACATCTGAACCCAGATCCCCTAACTATAAAACTGGTACTCTTTCTGGGAAGTGAGGTTTGCTTTCTGGAAGGCAGGCCCCAGCTGGATGTGGGCTGCTATGGCTGCCCTGCCTCCCAAATGTCACTCTGGAGAGTAATAGTATTTCCCCAAAAGAATGCGGCTCCATTGAAAGCTGTACGCAGAAGGAGGTGATCCTATCTCCCGTCAGCCCCAGCTTTTCTATCAGTTAACCTCACCTTTATCCCTTCACTTCCTGGGACAACACAAAAAGCATTAGCTTTTCTCTCTTGCATCTCACCAGTTTGGCTTGAAAAATAGCTAAGGGTTTGACCAGGAAAAGCTTCTTGTGCTGTGCTGCAAGTCACAAACAGGGTAGGGAGAATGTCAGTGATGAAGTGGATGGACAATATGGTATAGGAAACTCTGCTGCGTGGATTTTAAATCAGAGGCTGTAGGTTTGAATGTGGCCTCTGTAACTGCTTCCTAGATCACCTTGGGGAAGTCATTTAATCTCATGGGGCCTCAGTTTCCTTCCCTGTCTAGGTTAGTCTAGATATTCCCTAAAGGTTCTTCTGTCATGAAATCGACGATCCTGGCAGTTTCAATCAAAGTGACAGGCTACGGCAGTTGTGGTGTGGTGAAAAGGGCACTATCTCTGAAGGCAGCAGACCTGGGTTCAAATGCTGACTCTGTTACTTATAACTTGTATGACCTTGGACAGCTCCGCCCCTCCTGGCTTCAGTTTTGTCAGCTGCAGATGGCTTCTGAGGGTCCTTCTAGACCTAGATCTAGGATCCTAAGTTCCAAGGGCTATACAGGAGAGATCTGTTTGCAAGGTAATGAAGTTTTCAGCCATACAATTCTCAAGCCTAGTTTCAAAATTGTAGATGGATCGATATCTGTATTGGTGTAGTGACTACACATACTATCAAAATCACAACTCCTTCAAATGCTGGAAAGAATTCTATGCAACTTATTTTTAAGTTTAGAAAGCATGCAAATTTGACCTCTTGCAGTCAGGTCCAGATTAGTGCAAATAATGAATCCCCTGAAGTGGGATTTGAAATTTGAATTCGCATTATTGGAATTGTAATCATGTAAAATATAGTCATTGGCTCCAGTCCAATGGAAATATAAGATATGGATTTGAATAATGTGATCATTTCATGGGATTCATTCTTCTCTCTAATCGGGACCTAGCTGTATTTTTCTCTTTTTCAAAACCAGCTAAATTCAGTTGTTTTTTTTTCCTTCAGTACGCCCCTTGATTGATTTTTTCGATGGGTCAGTGGCTCTCGGTAGAAAAAGCTTCTTCATCCCTGACTGACTTTAATACGTCAATGACCTGTGGTTTCATTCGGGTGTGTACTCTTTCCACCTAATGCAGCTTACGAACCCTCCATTTCTTTTTAGAAGGTCTTGGAGAGTTGTTAGAGCCCAGAGAGAAATTTGGTGAGGAGTTTCTCCAGGTTTAACTAGGTTTGTTCTCTGAAGATGGATAGAATTTCTGTTACTGAGCTATATAGGACAGCATGGTCAGAGAGGGATAGAATGGAAAGAGCATGAGTCAGAGGAGAACCTGGGCTCAAATCTCAACCTGCTACCTCAGTGACCTTGGGCAAGTCCCTTCCCTGGGCCTTAGTTTCCTCCTCTGTAAAATGAATGAACTGTGGTGGATGACCCTCTGAGGTCCCTTCCAGCTCTGAATACTGTGATTACCATGATTATGAAAACCAAGTTCCTTAGCAGGGCATTCAAGACCCTCCACAATCTGGCCCTCAACTTGCCTTTCCTGGCCAATCTCTCACTATTGCACTCCACACAGCCCACTCTGTGGCCAGGCAGGTGGATGAAATATCCCCTCAAAATGCCTTGAGCATTCTTACCTTGGCTCATACTGCTCCCCTTGCCCCATGCTCCCCCACTCCACTTGCCCAGCAAAATCCTAGCAATCTCAGGGTTCCACCTCCTTAGAGTATCCTCTCTGGTTCCCCCCCAATACCACATCTTTCTCTCCCACTTGTCCATCTCATTTCTCTCTCCTCTCCTCTCCTCTCCTTTCCTCTCCTCTTCTCTCCTCTCCTCTCCCTCTCTCTTCTTTTCTTTCTCTATGATTCTCTCTCTCTCCTTCCTTTTCTCTCTCTCTCTACTCTCCTCCCCTTCTTGCCTCTCTTCCCTTCCTATCTCTCCTTCCTTCTTTTCTCTTTCACTCATCTCTCCTCCCTTCCTCTCCCTTTCTCTCTCTTCCTCTCTCTCTGTCTTTCTGTCTCTCTCCTCCCCCTCCTCTGACAGCACTGATCATCTGTACTACTCATCTGGCACTGAGCACATCCTGCCTTCTGGCATCTCATGCTATTGTCATACTGTTCCAGAATTTGTCATATGGATATCTTATTCCTCAGCTAAACTGTAACGTCCTTGAGTATAAGGATAAGCGTGTGACTGCTTTGTGTCAGCCACAGGGCCCAGCCTAGTGCTGTCTGAGTGCATGGGAGTTCATTGAGAAGTGGCATGGATTGACATTTCTCTCACTATGTAAGTTGGTAACATGCTTTCCTTTACAATCACCCTGCCAGGTGGGCAGTGCAAGTAGATTTTCTAGATGAGGAACCAGGATCAGAGAGAAAGCCTGCCTATCCTTCCTGCTGCCTCTTAGCCACCTGACCCTGTAGGCCCTATCTCTATGCCTCTGCCCCTGCATGTACCCACTCCTGTACCCATGTACCCTTGCCTGGGGGGTCCTCCCTTCTGACCTCTATCAAGTAAGTTATACCCTTAGTTTCTTTCAAAGTTCAGCTCAAGCACAATATCTTTGTTTGGGCCCATCTGAGGGCTGCAGGCACTGCCTCTCTCTTCCCCTTCCACAAATTTGGACTGCCTTTATTTTGCACGCATTTTTAAAATTTAAAATGCGTGCATGTTGTTTCCTGTGGTAGAATAAAAACTCCCTGAAGGCAGGATCTTTGTTTTTGTTTTTTGTCTTTGCATTTCCCACTCAGTGCCAGGCATATGTAGCTACTTAATAAATGTGTGCCAAATGATTGATCGATCCCTATGTCTTCCTCTATAGCAGTTTCCCCCAGTAGAAGAAAAGCTCTGGGAGGACCAAGATGGCTTATTTTTTGTCTTTGCTTCCCCAGCACAATGCTGGACACAGAATAGTTAGTTATCAAATGTTTACTGATTGGTTGGCTTGCCCAGATTCCCACAGTGTAGAAGTTCAGGTTGGCATCCAGTGTCTCCTGAATTCCAGGCCATTACATTCTCTACTACACTCGACTGTCTCTCCAGAAATAAATGAAGACATCTCCAATGAAAACAATTTGCCTAAAAAATAGTCACCATCATGGTCCAATTACAGACACAGTCTCGGTTGCACACAGATTCTCCCACTCAGTCTCGTGCCCTCATTCTCCCCCCTCCCCCTCAATCTCCCCTTCCTCTGCTTCATTTCTCCTTGTTTTGTTCTCTATTCCCTAGCCTGGAGACCCAAGCCCCAGTGACAGGATCTGTCACCGCCTAGCCTTGCCAGTCACGTCAAATGATCACACCACTTAATTGCCACCCCCTTCTCTCAGAAAAGCTATCTTCATTTCTAGTTCATGGAGCCTTTATCCCCTGAATCAAGATTCACCTACAGGAGGTGTTGACATCTCTGACCATGACCAGTGTTCCCATATGACAACCAGAGAATGAATATCCGTCTAGTCATCTAGTGAAGCCCAAAGGCAGAGAACCTTTTCAGTGACTTTTCGGTGGCATAGTAACCCACCAGACAGATGATGCTCGGAAACTATGTTTACTTTCTTCTACTATGTGATATAATGGAAGAGATGCTGGACTAGGAATCAGAAAGAAAACTGGGACACTAGACGCACCTGTACTACTCACTGGCTATCAAGTCATCAAGCATTTATTAAGTTCCTACTATGAGCCAGTCTGAGTCCTGGGGGACACAAAGAAAGACAAAATCAATCCCTGCCTTTGTGAAGCTTTTGATCTAATGCGAAAGACAGTACGTGCTGAAGTATATACAGACAAGCTATAGACAGTATACATAGGAGAAAATCTCAAGGGAGGTCTTCTTGCAGAAAGTGGGCTTTTAAGGAAGCCAGGAAGTAGAGGAAAGGAAGACATGGAGAGTGGACATGAAGTGTCTTGATCAAGGAATAACAAACAAGGAAGTCAATATGGTGGGACTGATGAGTATGTGGAGAGGAGTAGGGGATAAAAGAAGACTGGAAAGGTAGGAAGAGGCCAGATTATGAAAAGTTTTAAAAACCAAACAGACAATTTTATGTTTGATCCTGGATGGAGCCACTGGAATTTACTGAATGGTGTGTGTGTGTGTGTGTGTGTGTGTGTGTGTGTGTGGTGATATGCTCAGACCTGTGCTTTAGGAAGATTAATTTCCCAGCTGAATGGAAGATGAACTGAAGTGGGGAGAGACTTGAGGCCAGGAGACCCTTCAGCAGGTTATTACAATAGTCTAGGTATGAGGCAATGAGGGCCTGAACCAAGGTGGCAGCTGTGTGCATGGATAGAAGGGACTTGATATGAAAGTAGAAACAACAAGCCTTGGCAACAGGCTGGATATGTAAGCTGAGTCAAGGATGATATTAAGCTTGCAAGCCTGGGTGACTAGGAGGACGGTATCTGGGAGGATTGAAAGCAATAAAGAAATTGAGAAGGGGGAAGGGTTTGGGAGAAAAGATCCATTTGGGGTATGTTAAGTTGAAGGTGTCTATAGGAAATTGGTTCTGCTTGAGACTGGAAGTCAGTAAACTGGTTAGGGCTGGATCAATAGATCACAGAATCATTTGCAAAGTGATGGTAATTGAATCCATGGGAACTGATCAATTAGTCAAGCAAGGTAGTACAGCTATGTGAGTATGAGCAGGTCTCTTGACCTCTAGAAGAGGTTTCTTCATCTCAAAAGTGGAAATACTCATATCTGCAAAGCCTACCTCAATGCTTTTATCAGTCCTGAAGATGAATGGAGGTAATGTAACGTATATGAATTTCTTTGTGTACTATAAAGTTTGTTGTTCAGGCATTTTTCAGTTGCATCCTACTCATCACAACCCCATTTGGGGTTTTCTCGGCAAAGATGCTAGAGTGATTTTCCTTTTCCTTCTCCAGCTCATTTTACAGATGAAGAAACTGAGGCAAGCAGGGTGCAGTGACTTGCCTAGGATCACACAGCTAGAAAGTGTCTGAAGCCGGATTTGAACATATGGAAGATGAGTCTCCCTGACTCCAGGCCCAGCGCTCCATTGTGACTCCTAGCTGCCGTTACTACAGAGCACTAGATAAATATTAGCTATTATAATCTTTGTAGGATGACTTGTTGCCCCTTGGGCTTAGAATCCATTCCTGTGCATTTTCCCCTCTTCCCTTCCTTTGTACAATAGACCAAAAGAGTTTGGGGATTGGAAAACTGGGGGTCCCTAAACCCTGAGACATTTGGACAATTTCTGGTCAGCATCTAAACTGGATACAGTTTATCATTTGGAAATTAAGCAGGGATGGAAATTCTAACCATAAATCAAAGTAGGGTTTTTTACAGAGACCCTACTCTTAGTAAGAAGTAGAGGAGTTAGGAAAGACTATTTTATGTATCAAAGAGCCTGGAGACTGGGGTAAATGACCATTTGAGACAAGACTCAGGCAACATATAGACCATCTTTGTGGGAAGAAAATCTGTTAAAGGCTTTTCCCTAATCAAATACCTGGGTGGTATGTTAGTCTTTCTAAAAGAAAAAAAATCTATGGACTTTAAGCTAAAAGAGAGATCATGGAAGAGGTATGGGGAAGAAGTGTCTCTGCCTGGAAGTGAGTTGCAGGGAGCACAGCACCAGCAGAACACCATAAAGCAGTGGTTACATGAGACAAACTGGGATCAAGCTGCAAAGGAGAAGGGCAGGCAAATTACCACAAGACCTCAGTAGCCCTGCAGTACTAGAGGTGGGATTTGCCTCTCTGCTCATAACGCCTTGGCATATGTGTATGCCTTTCCATGCCTATGTCTTGGCTACATATGTGTTGCTCCACATGTATACCCTGTTCACACATGTTCTGTCCACACACATGTTCCATGTGCATGCCCACTTTTCCCACTGACAATGTTTATTGTGTAATGCTCTTCCCTAAATTTATGGAGAAAATTTTCTTAGTAAGCTATTTTATTAAATGCCTTTGTTTTGAACTAATTGTTCAAAGCTAACTAGGAAAAGGAAACATATCAGCATGGGATTGTAAGCAGATGTGGCCCCACAGAGTACCTTGAACTTGGGGTAGCCTCGTCCAGAGGACCTGCTGTGGAAGCTGGAGAGGTGCCTCCAAGTGACACATGCTCACGCTTTTTTTCTTTCTTCATTTTGGACTATTCCTCTAATTTCATCAGTGTAGGAAAGTCCCAGTGAGGAAATTCCCTCTACCAATTCAGATCAGCAATAGCTCTACAATTTATAGTCTAGTACTTGAGGGCACTGAGAGGTTAAGCGATTTACCTAGGGTCACGCAGCCAGGGTGTATCAGGGGTAGGATTTGAGCCCATGTTTTCTTGACATCAGGGCTAGCTTTCTATCCACTGTACCACTCTGTCTCTTTTGTAATATAGACACAGGTATAAATATGTAGAGGCAGCTAGTTGGCGAAGTAGATAGAGTAGTGAGTCTGGAGTCAGGAAGATTCCTTTTTGTAAGTTCAAATCTGGCTTCAGACACTAGCTGTGAGACCCTGGGAAAGTCACTTAACTCTGTTTGCCTCAGTATGTAAAGGGACAATCAGGTCCTAGAGTCAGGAAGACCTCAGTTCAAATCCAAGCTCAAATACTTACTGTGTGATCCTGGGCAAGTCACTTTGCCATGTTGCCTCAGTTTCCTCATCTTTCAGATGAACTGGAAAAGGAAATGACAAACCACTATAGCATCTTGGCCAAGAAAACCCCAAATGGAGTCACAAAAATTCAGACACAACTGATAAACGACTGAACTACATAGGAATAAGATAGGAATCTCTATTTGATGCAGCCCTCTGGTTTCACTGGAGAGGGGGAATTTTTAGAGTGAAAATTTTCTGCACTGATGCAAAGTGGCACACCCATGCCAGTGACTGCTTGGTCCCAAATGTTACTGGGAACAGATTAAAATGTAATTGGGAAATATTTAAGAAAACAAATAAAAATACAGTAGAACATAACTAATGTTAATATGTGGTTTTCTAAGTCAATGTATACAGCCTGTGGGGATCTTTCTATCTGATTCAGTGGTTATTTGAGTTTGACAGAAGTGACTTGCCCAGGGTCACAGAGCCAGGGTATGTCAGAGGAGGCATTTGAACCCAAATTTTTCTCACCTCAAGTCTAGTACACTATCCATTATGGCACGCTATCTCTCTCTGTAGCTAAAGATATAAATAATCTAGAGACAGATATTTGACTCGGACCTGTGATTTCATTGGAGTGGGAACATCCCCCATTTATGTAGCTTGGCAATTCACCTGTAATGTGTAGCCTTAGAGAGTTTCCTAGGACTCTGGGAAGTTAAGGGACTTGCCCAGGGTCACACAGCTAGTAAGTGTCTGAGGCCAGATTTGAACTAAGGTCTTCCTGATTTCAAGGTTGACTCTCTGTCCACTGCCTTAAAACTCTCATTAATAATAAACCACTGATAAGAACCCAACAAACAAATAAATAATAAACCAGGGCCTTTGGCTAACAGGCTACCAGAGCCTTGCCTTGGGTAT
The DNA here is from genome assembly GCF_028372415.1 of Notamacropus eugenii. Classification (NCBI taxonomy): domain Eukaryota; kingdom Metazoa; phylum Chordata; class Mammalia; order Diprotodontia; family Macropodidae; genus Notamacropus; species Notamacropus eugenii. The sequence continues at coordinate 29,918,550 of NC_092879.1, read as the reverse complement.
CGACCGGATCCAAGTGTCCATTGTAAACAAGGTTTGGATTCTGCTAATATCAGAGGGGCAAGAGCTCTGAATGGGAAGGAGCAACAGTCACTGCTCATCTCTGGCTTTGGGTTGGTGTGATGTCTGCAGCGGCCATTGAATCACATCTGCTGTGACTCAGGGCAAGGGATTCGGGTGGAAGAGGTTGATCAAGGGAGCCCTGAATAGCTCGGGCCCAAGGCAGGAGGGACAAAGCAAAGCTGGCTAGCAGAGGTGCCTTTTCCCCAGCAGATGCTGTCCCTAATCAACAGTCTATCCTGCCTCCTGCTAAGCCACTATTGGGTTGAGGTTGATAATCTCAGCTCTCAGAGCTGCTGTGTTTGAGAACGAGTTGTACTTGGCAGCTTGCCACTGGAGTGAATAAGCTGACTCTTGTGGGACTCCAGAGAGGCCACAAACACTGCCGGTCACTTCCCACTAATGTGACAAAAGCAAAAAGAGATTGGAAATGTCTCTGTTGAGAGCAGCTGTTGAATGGAAATCAGTATGCAGCTTGGGTCCCTATTTACAAGGCAGATGTGTGAAGGGGGAATTGGACAACAATTGCCTCCTACCTTCCCCCTTCCTTCTCCCCTCCCTGCTTTTTTCCATTCCCCCTCATCAGGGCCCCCCAAACCACCCTCCACCCTGCCCTCTCCCCCTTGAAGGCAGACAAAAGAGAGCAGTGATATGTTTAGGTGGGGGACTTAATTTTTTCTGAACTTCCATCAAGTTGATGGATGACAGTGCTAGGATCCAGAATACTGGCTTCTTTAGCTTGGAGAGGAAAACCCCGGACTTCTCATCCATCTTGATACGGTGTGTGAAGCGTGGGGCCAACAAGGACCAAGGCATGTCTGCCCCCCTCTGACTTTCCCCAGCCCCCAGCCCTGTACCCAAGCTGTTGGAATCAGCTCCTTGCAAAGTGCCTGGAAATTCCTCCTTAGAGGAAACAAAATAGCATGTCCTCACCCCTGCCCAACACACACACACACACACACACACACGCACACACACACGCACACACATACACACACACACACATACACACACACACAGACAGAGGAGAGACAGAGACAGAGAGAGAGAGAAACTGCAGGATGGGTGTTGAAAAGTTGAAGAGAGAAATTACTGTCCTAAAGCTATCTCTTCCAAAGGTTCTTCCTCTCAAAGGTCAACCTACAAGCGTTTTAAAAGCCCATGCAAGATTCTCAGGGTACAAGAACAAAGACAAAACAATTCCTGTTCTCAAGGGGATGATGATCTATTCCAGGAGATAATCAACCGAAGTGCCTACTGTGTGTCAGACCCTGGACTAGGGGCAAAATGAAACAAAGACAGAATGAAACAGTCTCTGCCTTGAAGAAGCGTACATCCTATAGGGAGAGTCACCATATAGGGGGAGACAGCTCAATGAATCAATAAGTATTTATTCTGTGTTAACTGGGCGCTAGGCACTGAGGGTACAAATACAAAAAAGGAAATGGACCCTGTCTTCAAGGAGATGACAATTGATAACATGTAAACATATGAGCATATATAGGATATGGGCACATTGATGCAAAGTGATTTGGGGAGGAAGACAACTGGGGGCTGGGGTGGGGATCCATAAAGACTTCATGTACGAGGGCGCCTTGAGTTGGGCTTTGAAGGAAGCTAAGGACCCTAAAAGGTAGAAGTGAGGAAGGAGGGCATTGTAGGTGGAGGCGGGGACAACTGTCAGGACAAAGATATGGAGGGGAGGGGAGAGAGAGAGAGAGAGAGAGAGAGAGAGAGAGAGAGAGAGAGAGAGAGAGAGAGAGAGAGAGAGAGAGGTGTGGGGAGCAGTAAGAAGATCAGTTTGGCTAGACAGAAGAATGTGTGAAGGGGAGAAATATGTAATAAGCCTAGTAAGGTCAGCTGGGGCCAGGTGACTTAGGGTTTGAAATGCCAAACAGAGAACTTCATAGGTGAAGCTTGAGCTGGTAGCCATGGGAGTTTATCCAACAGACAGCATCAGAGATATGCTTTAGGACTACTGATTCATCTAGCAATTGATCAACAAGTGGTTAGTAAGCCCCTACTGTGTGCCAGGCACTGTGCTAAGAGCCAAGGAAACAAAGTCAAAAGTGAACCAATCTCTGATCTAAAGGAGCTTTCTCCCTCTCACCTGTCACTTAAGCATTGGCATGGAGGCTGGAGAAGGGAGAGACGAGAGTCAGGGAGACCTGTTAAGAAGTTATTGCCATAGTCCAGGAGAGAAGTGATGAGCTGATGAATCTGTCAGAGTAGCGACTTGAATTTAATTCAGCAAGTATTTATTAAGTACTGACTGTGTGCAGAGCACCACGCTCAGCACTACTTACCATCTAACAAGAGGGTTCAGACATGAATGTGAAATATCTAGATACAGGTTAATAAAATGTCCAGAGAGGCCGGGGAGAACAGCTTGGGAGGTGCAAGGTTGCTTCTAGCTGGGAGGAAGGAATCAGGGGGAGCTACAGAGGAGGAACACAAGGATGTCAAGAGGTAGATATGGAGAGTGGAGATACAGGCATGGGGAACAGCACGCACAAGAACATGAAGTTGGGGAGAAGGGAGGAAAAGATCCAAGAAGAGTGAGTAGAACAGGTGTGGTAGGAATGTAGAGCATGCTCATGGGAAGAGGCTGGAATTCTCTCTTAGTCACCTTTGACAATTTACTCTTCTTCATCCTCTAAACTCAATCGATCGCCAACTCTTGTGTATTCTACCCAGAGGGATTCTGATAATGTTTAACAATCGGCTTCATTTTTCTTCCCCTTCTCCCAATGTATGCAAGACAAACTTTTCAGTTTAATTTGCATTGCTAATATTATCTCCATCAGTTTCTTAAGTCTGGACAATCAAGAAACTAATAAATCAAACCCTGATTTGTGGCATTTGTCAATTTCTGAGGTGTAGATGCTTACACTGAAAATTTAACAATTGGTTCTCATGAGCTGGCATGGGATGGCTCCAGCATATCCTTGGTCTTAGCTCCAAGACAAATCTCACATCTAACCTCTTTTCTTCACTTACATGGCTACCATGTTGGTTCAGACTCTCCTCAGGTCTTGCCCAGACTATTTCAATAGCCTTTCCCTAGCTGGGCTCTCTGGTTCCAGCTTCCACAGTATATTGAAAAGAACCCCGAACTGAGAATCAGTGGACCTGAACTTAAATCCCACCTCTGCCTCAGTTTCTTCATCTATAAAAGTGAGGGAGTTGGACTTGATGAACTCTGAAGTCTTTCCCAGCTCTAGATCGTCAAACCTATGGTCCTCTACACAAGTGCCAAAATAACTGGGCCAAAGTGACTATGCTACTCCCTTCACTGGCTTCATGGCCTAAGTCACGGGATCCTCAGCTTAGCATTTAAAGTCCTTCACAATCTGGCTCCCATCTACTTTCCACACTTATTTTACTGTACTCCCCATTTGCACACTTTTCTAGTCAAACTGAGCTATTAGAAATCCCCCGAACTTGGTTTTCCATCTCTCATCTCTGTGTCTCTGCACAGGTTGGCCTCAATGCCTACAATAATCTTTCTTCTCATTTTCACCTTCTCTTTCTTCAAGGCTTAGGTCAGGTGCTGCCTCCCTTTTGAGACCTTTCCCATCTTCACCTCTCCTCCTGTTCTCCCTCACTCTCCCTCCCCCACTTTGTCTCTCCTCCATCAAATTACTTTGTCTATATCTCTATCTCTCCCTGTCTCTCTGTCTCTGTCTCTCTCTTTCCATCAAATCACTTTGTATCTACTTATCTGTGTACACATTAGAACCTCTCTCCTTCTTCTTGAGGGCAGTTACTATTTCATTTCTGTCTTTGGCTTCCCAACACCTTGGACAGGGCCTGGTCTGGAGCATGAGCTTAATCAATGATTATTAAATTGAGTTCATCGAATCATTGGTCCCTAGAGCTGGAAAGGACCACAGAGACCATTGAGTTAGAGCTGAGGAAATGAGGACTTGGGGAGGAAAAGTGCTTTGCTCAAATGTTTGCCATGGGATTTGAACCCATGTCTTTCTGACTTTGAGTCCAGAGTTTTATTTCCCATGTCACATTGCCTCTCTAACAACCTTGCTTAGCAGAGGATGGCTTTAATCCCTCAAACTCTGGGTTATGGACCCGGCAAGTTTCTGCCATGAGTGCAACCTATTCTAGAAGAGAAAGTCAGAATCATAGCATCTCAGAGGTGGGAAGTACTCATCCATACCTGGACTAGAATCCCTTCAACTTAGAGCATCCACAAGCTTTCCCCCTTCTCCTACCGCCTCACTGTCTCGTTCATTCAAGAATCAGTTCAAGCACCGTCTTCTACTTGGTCTTTACCAATCCTCCCTATTGCTAGTGTCCCCTTTCCCAATTACCTGGTATTTATTTGTATCTATTCTCTTTATGTTGGTTCTGTATATATTTATGTATGTGTAATGGGGGGGATTGGCTAGCAAGGCCCCATGTGCTGAGCCAGGAATGACAACTCTGAATGTGCTCTAAGGACTGGGCCCTCCCTGATCAGTCTTCCCATTGCATATATACTGCTTGTCTTCCTCTCTCACTTATTAGCTCTTGGAGAGTAGGAGGGGTTGTTTTATTCTTTGCCTTTGTATTTCCAATACCTGCCACCCCCAGTGCTTCTTGGGCCATCTCCAGTCATCCTGATTGATATCTGGCCACTGGACCAGATAGCTCCAGAGGAGAAAGTGAGGCACAGCCCTGCCTCACTTAAATCCAGTTCATTTGCATGTCATGACAGCACCTCCCTGATGTCATGATCCTCTGAGCACAAAGGACAAATAACAAGCAACAGCAACCAATGCCTGCCAAGTAACGGATAGGTAGTTATGAAGGAAATAAACATTGATGAAGCAGGTACTATGCTAAGTGCTTTATAAATATTACCTCACTTGAGCCTCACAACAACCCTAGAAGGTAGGTGCTATTATTATTACCATTTTACAGATGAGGAAACTGAGGCAGACAGAGGTTAAATGATTTGTTCAAGGTGCTACAGCTGGTAAATATCTGAGGGTACTTTCGAATTCAGGCCTTCCTGATTCCAGGTTCAGTGAATGCTTGTAGATTGATGAGTTTTCTCTCTTCCTGGCTGGAAAGTCCCAGTTCTTTCAACCATTCCTCACAGGGTCTTGTCTCCCACCATGCTGGTCATCTTCCCACATGTTAATCTTTCAGTACCCACCACTGGAGAACAGAGCCACTTTACAATTTAGTGGGTGGTCTTTGAGAACTACTGGAGCAGAAAGTTCCTGATCCTTTGGCCAACCTGGTGAGAATCCTCTCCGAATTTAAATAGGCTGGTCTTTGGAAAAGAAACAGCCAGACCATCAGCAGGTTCACACTTGGAGCCTTTGGTCAGTCGGTGTGCTGCTGGCATACGTAGCCTTCAAGAACCCAGGCTCGCCTCCATACCACAATAGGGCACAGAGTCGTGCTTTAGTTTGTCAATGCCATTCCCACAAAGTGCTGCTGTGGGTTCCAAACTCACAGTGGAGTCTGATCAGGGCAGAATCTCTGAATTAGGCTTCTAACTTGGAATTTGGATTGGAAGGGACAGAGGTGAGGAGAAATTGCATTCCAGCTTGGAAATGGAATGCTGTTTTTGAAGAATAGAAAACGGGCCAGTTTGGGGAGAACATGGAAGGGGTGTCATCCACCATGATTGCAAAGGTAGGCTGGGGCCTGAGGGGAGGATGGATCCCCCTGCCTCCATTTAAGGAGGCCACCTTAGCCTGCTATCTCTTCACTTTCCACTTGGATGGACTTTGGAAGTCTCCAACATGCCCACACTCCACAGTGCCTTCCCTTTCCTTCCACCATGCCCATTTTCCAGCTTTCTTTTCTGGATCATCCCCACCATTAGATTGTAAGCTCCTTAAGGACGACGACTGTCTTTCTTTTTTGTGTTTGTAACCCCATCACGTAACACAGTGTCTGGCACATAGTAGGCACTTAATAAGTATTTATTGATTGGCTGACTGTTGGACTTTAAATGGGAAGCAGAGAGGTTTGTAGTTTGTCCTATAGGCAACAAGGAGCCACTGGAGGCTTTTAAGCAGAGGAGTGGCAAGTCAGCATAGAGATGATCACTGAGCACAGAGAAGGTCACTTAGAGAAAGAAGAGGAGGAGGAGGAGGGGAGAAGAGGAAAAGAGGGAAAGGGAGAGGAGGGGAGTGGAGAAAAGAGAGAAGAGGAGGGTTGGGAAGAGGCTAGGTTAAAGAACGAGACTATCCAGTGAGGATGGACTCGGGTCCCTGGCTCTTGATAGCTGACACACCTGTGCATCAGCACAAACCCTCAGGGACCCTGTCAGCCTGGAGATGGTAGCCATGGAGATGCAGGGGTAAGAGCTCTCAGCCTGAGAGAGGGAAAATGCAGCCATTCAGCCTAGATTCTTTTCAGGCTTAATGAAATGGCTTTATACCCAGAGAGGTTTGAAAGCATACCGATCTGTTTTATTGAGCCCTGCCCTTTTATAGGCTAATTGCCCCAGGAGTACAGTCTTAAGGTGAACAAATGCTCTCTCTGGGGGAGGGAGGCTCCCAACTCATCTCCACAGCACCAGGTGGGCAAACCAGGAAGCCCAGATCCAGTGGGTTTGGGCTCTCCATTTATTCCCCATAGGCAGGGTTAGGGGTGCAGCCTGCCAAAGTCAGGGTATCACCAATCCTGACAGCGTGAAACTACTTCATTGCACACTACTGGTCACGTCTAAGTTCTATGCTAATTGCTGGCAGGCTGGCCGTGTGGAGCCACATCTGGCTGCACCCGATAAGAAACTCACAGGCGTGGATGCTTGTGTCAAGCCCAAAATGGAGTTACTTATGCTAAGCTAGGCTTGTGGCCTACTCCCAGGAAAAGGAGTTAGAAGCACCATCATTTAGGCATTATTTAGGGGCTGTAGCTTGGGTAATGAAAAAGCTTCAGGGTCAGTCCTAGTACAGATAGTGCAGAGGGGGAAGTGGCAAGACCTCTTGGCCTCAGAGATGGCAAAAGCCAGGGGGAGTGGTAAAACTCCTGGACCCGACTTCCTGGATTGGGGAGGCACCTGGTGGGTGCTCAATTCTTGAGCCTAGACTCCTGGAAAGAAAGGAGCATAATCAGATAGCTCCAGAACTGGAAGGAGAGAATGAGGATACGAAGAGCAAGCCTAGTCTCTGGCCTTTGCTGCTACCATGAGTAGTGGGATCTCTGGACAGTCAGGGAAGGCCTGTAGTTGAGCAAATCCAAGTGTGTTTCATTTTGGTGGGAACTTCAACAACAGGGTGGTAGACTACTGTCCGGGGCCCTGACTGTGGAGGTGTGGTACCCTGGTGAGGGAAAAGGCATCTGGACTGGTTATGGACTTTGGGATGAGTCCTTTGCTTTATGCATTGAAATAAAGGCTATTTTGGATTTTATTGATGTTGCTAACTGGAGTACTCCCAAGGAGGACTGAAGCCCTTTTTATCCACATTTGTGGAGCCTCAGACACCTATCAGTTTCTGAGGTTTGCAGAGAAAACCTGGAGTGGAGGCACAAGTCAAAGAATGATTTGTGGAAAACACTCCAGGATGAAATCCAATTCATGTCTAAGTAGAGCTGGAGCTATGGACCATGGACTACAGGGAAGTCTAGGACCTCTAGACCAAATAGTGAAGGATAAAGACTTTGCTCTACCTTTGTGTCTTTACTTACCCTCAGTCTCAGTGCTCCCCTACCTTTATTTGAGAGAATTCAGGTCTGAAAGAAAATTATTTTTTAATAATTTAATTGATTCATCAACTTGTTGGCTATATATATGTATAGGCCATAGCAACTGATGAAACAAAAAACAAACAATAAAAAAACCAACAACATAACTAAAAATGGTCCTCAGCCTTGTATAATCACCTTCTGCTTCCACAATGATGGTTGAATGTCAGACAAAATGGTAGAGATACTGAGAATCACATTGTTTTTGAACCATCGCTAATTACTTGATTATTAGCACTCTAAACTTGAAATTTTTTTTATGATCAATAAATTAGAAGTCTATTGAAAGGGCTAAACCATATCAAAATTGATATTGTCCTAATGAACAAAATCATAAGACAAAAGGGAGTTGTAGCTAAATGGAAGGCTCTCTGGAGTTTTCTTTGGAAAGGCAAACAGAGGGAGTGGAAAAGATGACCCAGAGAAAGGTTAAAACCCAGCTCTTTCTACTTCTCCCCCAAAACAATCAGAAGTGTGTGAAATGAAAAACTTACAATGAATTGATTAATTAATCCCCACAGACCAATAAAATAAAATTACATCTCTGAGAATATACATGAATAAAATAGAAAACTAGAGGATTAACTAGTTGAGTTTGCAATCAAACAAAATCTAGAGAATCAACAAAGAAACAAATGGGAAATAAGCACATGCAAAAAAAGATCTTGACATGTAGAAGAGAAATTAATAAAATGGAAAACAAAAAAGATGTAGAAATGATAAAGCTAGGAGTTGGTTCTTTGAAATTCCCAAGAAAATTGATAACACTCTAGCTGAATGTATTTTTAAAAATAGGAAAATCGAATTACCAAAAAGTAAAATGAACAATGTGAAATCACAATAAAGAAATAAAAAGAATTATTGGAATTCACTATGCATAATTAAATGCTGGTAAAACTGAGAATTTAAATGACACAGATGATTACCTAAAATATAAAATACTCATGTTAACGGAATAAAAAACTCAGATCTTAAATAACCCAATCTCAGAAAATGAAATTGAACAAATCCCAAAGCTGCTACCACCATATGAAAACAAAACCAAACAAACTAAACTAAATTCTGGGACTCACAGATTTGTAGGTGAATTCCATCAAATGTTTAAAAAGTAATTAAAGCTCTGCCATACCAATTATTCTCAAACATTAGGGGAAAAAGTCATACTACAAACTCCTTTTCTGAACCAAATCTAATTCTGATACTAAAACTATGGAGGAATGAAGCAAATAAAGGGAACACTAGATTAATAATCCCTGATAAAGATTAATGCAAAAATTAAATAAAAATCCAATCAGAAAGACTACAGTAACGTATAGACAAAATTATTCACTAATGATGATGTTGGATATGAGGGATGAAAGGATGTTTCACCACCAGTTAAACAATTGACATAAATATTAATATTAAAAGTAAAAATGACACAAACCACATGATTATATCCATATATACAGAAAAAAACCTTTGATGACATGCAACATTAATTTATGTTCAAAATCCTAAAAGGCATAGATATAGAAGAGTTGTTTTTCAAAAAGGACATGAAACCCCAAACTAGCATTATTTACAATGGAGAAATGGTGTAACATTTCTCAGGAAATATCAGATTAAACTGAGGAAGCTCCCTCTACTACTATTTGACATAGCTCTAGAAATACTAACAAAAGCCATCAAATGAGATATAGGAATTCAAGGAATGAACATTGGCAAAATGGAGAAAAATTATTCCTCTTCATGAACAAAATGATGATTTACTTAGAAAACCCTAGAGAATCATCAAAGAAACTACTTGAGGCAATTAATATCTTTGATGAAGTAGTAATATTCTACTAGACAGGAACTGGCTCATATCTAGGTCTTCACAGATGTGGAGTAGTGTATTACTACAAAATCAATCCACAAAATGTCAGCATCTCTATATAGCAATAACCAAATCTAGAGGGAAATAATAGAAAGGGAAATCACATTCAAAATGATTACAAAATGTGTAAGGTATCTGGAAGTCCATCTACCAATGCATTCTTAAGACATACAAAGGCAATTAAAAACCATTCTTTAAAGAAATAAAGGAAGACAAATATCTAGAAATCTATTCAATTCACGTGATTGGATGACACCAATACAATAAAAAGAATGATACCGCTTAAGTTAGAGATTCAGCACTCCACCAGTCAGACTAACAAGGGGTTACTTTGTAGAACTAGACAAAATAATAGTAAAGTTCATTTAAAGGAACAAAAACGTCTAAGGTCTCAAGGGAAATGATGGAAAAAGGTAGGAATGAAGGGGGAATAGTACTTCCTGGCTTCAAGTTATACTATAATATGGTAGTAATTAAAATTATTTGGTACTGGTTAAAAAATAGAAATGTAGATCAGTAGAAAAGACTAGCTAATCAAGAATTAGAAACAATTGAACTCATTAGTTCAGTATTCAATAAACTTGAAAATATAAATTACTTGGGGAAGGACTTCATATTTTACAAGAACTGCTGGGATATCTGGAAAACAATTTGGTGAAAAATAGGTTTAGATCAGCATTTTACACCTTATTCCACATGTTCCAACTCAACTTAAATATGAAAGGTCACATCGTAAAAAAAAAAAAAAATGGGAGGAAAATGATTGGAATGGTTGGTTTCACAGTCATGGCTAAAGGGAGAATTCTTAACCAAATAAGGAATAAATGAAATCACAAACCATAAAATAGACAATTTTAATGACATTGAAATGAAAAAAGTTTTGTACAAACAAAATTAACAAAGTTAAAAGAAGTAAAACTGTAGACTGGAAGAAAAACCCAATTTGCCAAAACAAATATTCCTGATATGAGACTGATATCCAAAAGATACAGGCATTAGCACAAATACGCAACACCAATTCTCCATTGGTGGTGGTTGTGGGGTGGATTTCAAAGATATGAACAGTTTTCAAAAGAAGAATTACAAGCTATCACTTATATGAAAGATGGCTCCAAATCACTAAGAAGAGAAATGCAAATCAAAACAATTCACTCATATTGAGTAAATGGACAAGGAAGACAAAATCTAGAAAGCCAACGTTCGAATGGCTCTTGATGATACCTACATTAATGCATTCACTATTGGACGGATTGATGAATAGGGGAAACCATTCTGGAAAGCAATGGGAAATTATGCAAAAACAGTGACTAAAATGTAAAAATATATAAAAAAGTGATTCTTGGAATCATAGAGGAGGCCAAAGACAGAAAGATCTCACGTATACCAAGATATTCACAGTTGCACATTTTTTGGTTGTGGTGACAAAGAAATGGGTTATCAAATTTTGATGCATGAATAGAAAATTTCTATACCATAAGAAACAGTAAATATGAAGAATTCAGAGAATCATGGGAAAATTCCATGAACTGAGGCAGTGAAGCACAAAAAAAAAAATAGAACAAAACTGAAAGCTTTTTAGCTCCAATAACTAGGTTATAGTGGTGAACAAGCTTTCTCACCAAGAAAGGGCATGTACCCTCAGCTCCTCCATCTGGTGGCAGGGCACCAGGACACCAGGTACAACTTCTCAGAATATTCCATTAATGATTGACTATGAGACTAGCAACCAGACAGACAGCACAATTTAGCAGAAGTCTCAGAAAACCTCCTGATTTGTTACACTATTTATTTGGGTTGAAGGGGATATGCTTATTACCCGGGCTTTCTTAAGTATATGCCTTTCTTTTGTTCCCTTCTTTCTTTTTTTTAAAAATCAGTGTCTTTCAAGTATCATATGCAATGGGGATACACTAAATATTACAGGGGTGGGGAACCTGCAGCTTCGAGGTCACATGTGGCCCTCTAGGTCCTCTAGTGTGGCCCTTTATGGAATCCAAACTTCACAGAACAAATGCCCTTAATTAAAGGATTTGTTCTGTGAAGCTGGAATTCAGTCAAAAGGCCACACCTGAGAATCTAGAAGGCCACAGGTTCCCCACTCTTAGACAACCTTTCTCAATAAATACAAAAGTAAAGAAAGAATGCCCAAATGTTAGGGATGCCAACAATACCCGCCTACTCCAATCAGACTTGGATGGTTCTGAAAAGACAAGGCTCCCTTTCTTGGGTGGTAGATTTGCTGGCTCTAGTATATCTCCCCCAGATAGCTCACTCTTGCAGGCATGGTTGAGGTATCTCTGAGGCACAGAGGTTTCCAGCATCCAATGCTATTCTATTCCATTGAAGGCCCATTAAAGGGGTGGGGAGAGGGTAGGTTCTTTCCAGTATGACTAAACATTTGCTTTCCCATAGAGATAACACGTAACTCTCCCACTGGTCTCAAGGAGTTTAATACCTGGCTTACTATCTTCCTCTGCTCTTTAATTGGGTTGAGTGGTCCTAAAGAAGAATGTCCAAGGATGAGTATATCACCTTCGCCAGGGACTAGGCCAGACACATGGATTCTAGAAGTCTTGAATGTGGAGGGCAGGTGTTTGGTCTAGTGAGGAGAGTGTGGGTTCATGTGGGGTAGTGGTGGTAAGCAGATGGGGGGATGGTCTGGGTAGGGGGCTTGATGGTATGTGAAATTAAAGCATAGTCTGATACCTGGGTCTAGCTGATAGGTATAGTGGGCTAAATGGGCTATATTGTATACACTTTATCCTCAATCAATGGGCTCTGGCCCTAGGGAGAGCATAAGCACCCATCCACAACTATCCATCCAGTCTCTCCATTTTGCAGCCTTGGCTTTATGCCTGGTTTTCCATGTTCCTTTTACCACATATCAAATCAGTTTTCAAATTTCTGCCATTTTTACCTCTAATATCTAATATCTATCAAATCTATTCTCTTCTTACTACTCATGTATCTACCATCTCACCTGGACAATGGCCTCCTCATAGGTTTCCCCAATTCAAATCCATTCTTCACAAAGTTACCAAAGGACTTTTTAAAAAGTGAAATGTAGGGCATGTGGGTGTTATGTCCATGTAGGTTATGTGTGTCCACATTGATTTGTCTATATGTGATTCACAGGGAGCTGTGAATAGATCTCTATAGGATCTCCTTTGAGGGGAGCCTCTGATTCCTGGAGAGAGAGGGAGGGAGGGAGAGAGAGAAAGAGAGAGAGAGAGAGAGAGAAAGAGAGAGAGAGAGACAGACAGACAGACAGACAGACTCTGATTTCATCCAAGGGGAAATTCCCCAAAGTCTTGAAAGTGATAAACTGGGGATAGGAGTATGACCAAGGCACAGTCTCCTCTGTACATCAGCTTATTCCTTGGGATGTGATATAAAGGATGGTGTTTCCCATTTAGGATGGAGAAGCTTTCCAAGGAAGAAGGAAAGATGAGCAGCTCCAGCTTCTTCTCTGTGTTAGCCAGAAGGTCAGGGAGGGGACACACAGTCCCAGCTCTCTACTACAGATGATACCTGATACAGATGGGTACGCAACAAGAAAAGTCAATGTGTCTGTCATTCAGGCACAGGTGATAATTGAATTGTGGGGGACAAATGACCAGTTGTTCCCTGTTTTTGTTCACCAGAAACCAGGGCTGGAGGAGCAGCCACCACATAGCTGCTAATCTCCCTTGTTGACACCTCCAAGTTTGGTCAATTGATTAATTTGACGCAGGAACAGGTGTCCAGAAGATACTGCTAATCTCTCTCATTGATATCTTTTGAATTCTGGCCTTCTCCCTGGGGATCATCTAACATAGGGAGGGCACAGCGTGCCTCTCTATAACCTATCATCCAAGATGGGGAAAGGTCTCCCATAATCAGGGAGATGAGTAAAGGACTAAAGATGGAGGCTTAAGGGGTTTCTGACATTGGTGGGTTTGACATGGGACCATTCTCCTATAGAGATTATAGGAAGGAACTGGGCATGTTTACCTGAAGAAGAGAAGTCTTATTGTCCTCAAATATATGAAAGGCTGTCAAGTGAAAGAGGGGATAGATGTGTCTTCTTGGCCCTGGAGGACAGAACCAGGAGGGATGGGGAGAAGTTGGCAAGAGGCAAACTTAGACTTGATGTCAGGGGAAATGTCCTTCCAGTTAGGCTGCCCCCAAGTGGAATGGCTGCCCTCTGTGGGGGCCATCTTTAAGCATAGGGTTATCCAATGTGTTGTAGATGGATCTCTTGTTCAGGCATGGGCTGGGCTAGGCAGCTACTGTGGTCCCCTCTCACCCTGCAGGTCAGGAATTCTGGAATGATCTCAAAGTATCCTGTGGGGCTCCTTCCCTCCCTCTCCTATGTTTCTCTTCTCTCATTTTCCCTCACACTGCTCTTTCTCCTCCAGTCACTCAACTTCCCAACCTCAGTGTGATCCTTAAGGTTTCCTCCACATCTCACCAGGTACTGGGCTTTCTGATGATGCCACCTCCAACCAGGATGGCTCTCACACACACTCACAGGACCACCACTATAGTGCAGGTCCCTGCCCTCTCTTACCTGGAGTATGGTCAGAGACTCCTAATTGGTCTCCACTTTCTCTAATCCGCACAGTCACCAGAATAGTCCTACTAAGGTGCAGATTTGGCTATGTCATTTCCTTGCTCCAAAAATCCTCAATGACTCCCTATTATCCTTGCATCTTTTATATTCTGTTGTAGTTCTAGGATAAACTATGAGACCCATGGTCTGACAGCAGGGCGGTAAACTGGTTAGAGAGATGGCCTCAAAGCTAGGAAGACCTGGTTTCTAGTCCCTCCTCTGACTGAGGCTGTCTAGGTGACCCTGTCCAAGTCCCCTCACCTCTCACTGCTATGGGCAACTCTCTAAGACTACAAGATGCCAAGAGGGTGCCAGTACCCCCTGGTAGAGGCAGTTTCCTCATCTGTGGGGCTCCCAGGGGTGATAGGAAGCATCAAGGATGATCCTAATGAGGCCAATGAAATCCCAGGTCCAGTGCCTGCCGCTATCCACCACCTGACTCCCATGAACCTCTCCAGCCTTGTCTCCTAACAGCTCCCTTCATGCATTCTGTGTTCCCACCAAGCTGGGCTGCTCCTTGTTCCCAGAATTCAATATTCTGTCCCTGACTCTGGGCCTTCACATAGTCATCACCCTTTCAACTCCTATGAGAAGCCTTCCTGGATTCACCCACCCCTTAACCCACACCGTCAATGCTTGTTACCTTCTCAAATGAGTTTCTGCACCTTCCCATGTCCATGCTGTATCTCCTCCCCTTCCAGTCAAATGTAAGTATCTCAAAGGCAGGGGCTGCTTTGTTATTCTTGTGTCCCCCATGTCTAGTACTGTGCCTTGCACAGGGCCCGTGCTTAACAAATGCATTTTACCTTGCATTGAATTGAAGACCCATCAAGCAGGACCTGGGCACCAGATGTACAGGAGGAAGCCCATCATAGGAAAAGGTGCCAAGCAGAAAACAAAGATAGGATGGCAGACAACATCTTCCCCAGGGGATGGAACATAAGCTCTGACTTGGGCCCTTTTCCTCTTGTCTCGCTACTCTCTCACCTGGTGAATCATTAGCTCCCATGGATTCAGTTATCATTTCTAAGCAAACAATTCCCAGATCCATATATCCAGCCCCAATCTCTCTCCTGTTAGTCAATCAGTCAGTCAACAAACATTTAAGTACTTATTATGTGCCAAGTGCTGAGGATACAAAGAAAGGCAAAAACAATCTTTGCCCCCAAGGAGCTTAGCAAAAAATCCGATCAAATACTCAAGGGTGGAGCCAACAGGATCTGACTGGGGAAAAGGATTGGGAAATTTTCAGTGTGAACGTTAACACCCTGGAAACCAGTGGGTTACAAATCAGGGCTTGATTTTGTTTCATTGATTGTCTAAACTTAAGAAAGTGATGGAGAAATGTTACCGATGCAGATTCAACTTTTAAAAGTGTATCAACTCTACATTCCTTTTCTGGAGAGCTGGTCGTTAAACACCAGCACACAGTTTCAAACACCTGTGTACATACCAGCTATCTACAGAGTAGATGAACGTAGTTTTAGAAGGAAAGCATGAGCAGTTGGGTGGAGGGGGGTAGACAAAGGTCCCCCAAAGGAAGTAGGGTTTGAGCACAGATCTGAAGGAAGTCAGGGAAGAGAGTAGGTGGAGGTGAATAGGGAGAAAATTATAGGCATGGGAGACAGCTAGGGAAGCGGTAAGAGGAGGAGTGCCATGTGTGAGGGATGGTAAGAAGGCCAGTGTCACTCACTGGACCGGAGTATGTTGGAGGTGGGGAAGGGAGGAAAGTGTAAGAAGATAGGAAAGGTAGGAACGGCTAAGGGTAGAAAAGGTTTTACATGACAAACACAAGACTTTGCAATTTGTTCTGCAGGCAATAGGGAGCCACTGAAGTCTATTAAGGGGGGGGAGGAACAACATGGTCAGACCTGCATATTAGAAAAATCACTTTGGAAGCTGAATGGAGGATGGATCAGAGAGGGGAGGGACTTGTGGAAAGGAGTTCAATGAGAAGGCTATTGTAGTAGTGATAATGGAGGCCTGAACCAGAGTGGTGGCCATGTGAATTGAGGAGGTAGATACTTATAAAGGTAGACATACAGTCTGGTAGCAGATTGGACATGTCAAGGCAATGAAGGTGAGGAAGTGAGGATGATGTTGAGCCTGGTTGATTAGGGAAAGTGTGGTGCCACCCACAGTGACAGGAAAATTGGGAAGAGAGGAAGAGATTTGGGGGAAAAGAATGAGTTCATTTGGGTATGTTGATTTTGAAATGTCTATGGGACACTCAGTTCAAGACATCCAAAAGGCAGTTGCTGATGCAAGGACGGAGCACAGGAGAGAGGTTAGGGAGACATGCATACATTCACACACACATACATTCATACATACAGGCATTCACATAGCATGCATATATAGATGCATTCATGCATACATTTCTATACATACATTCATACATCATGTATATATACACACATTCATGCATACATTTATACACCTATACATTCATACACACATCATGCATATATAAATACATGCATACATTTATACATACATGCACTCATACAAAAATCCTGCATAGACACACATCCGTGATACATTTATACACACATGCATACACACATATAAACATACAGGCCTATCTTTGGGACCCATCTGTCTAGAGATGATAATTGAATCTTTGGGAGCTGATGAGCTCACTGAGTGACTTTGTACAGAGAAATAAGAATAAAGCCCAGGATAGAACTTCAGGAGATACCCACAGTTGGAGACTGAGCAAATGAGACTGAGGAGTGGTCAGAGAGGTAAGAGGAAAACTAGAAACCCTCACCTCCATGCTGAGGTAGAGGCTGCTGAGTAGAGAGGGGAGAAAATCACAAAACCTTACTGACTGAATCCATTACAAATTTATAGTTCGTGATCTCAAATGACTCTTCACTACAGCAAAGCATTTTTTTTTACAACTCCCTAAACAATTTGCTAGTGTAACTAGGAGGTACAGTGGATAGAGTGCTGGTCCTGAAGTCAGGAAGACTCATCTTCCTGAGTTCAAATATGATCTCAGCCACTTAGTAGCTGCGTGACCCTGGGCAAGTCACTTCACCCTTAGTTTCCTCATCTGTCAAATGAATTGGAGAAGGAAATGGCAAACCGCTCCAATACTGTTGCCAAGAAAACCCCACATGGGGTCACAAAGAGTAACACATGATTGAAAAACGACTCAACAGGCATTCTTTGCAGAGAGTCAGACACAAATGAAAATGACCAAACAGCAGCAATAATCAGACAATTTACTATCTTATCACAAAACTTTGTATCCCTCCTAAAGTCTCCCATGGTATCCCCCCTCCCCCACCTCAGCTGAGGGTCTTGCCTCCTATTTTACTGAAAAACTTGAGGACACTCTGTGAGAGGTTCTTCTTCCCTCCTCCTCATCTCGCATCCAGCTTCATCATTCAACCGAAACTGTTCTCTCTAAAGTGGCCAATGATCTCAATTGCAAAATCTAATGGTTTTTCTCAGTCTTCTTCCTTCTTAACCTCTGATGTAGCCTTTGATCCTGCTGACTGTTCTGTTCTTGATATTCACTTCTCTCTAGATTTTTTTCAAGATACTGCTTCTCCAATTGCTGGTTGTCCCATAGGGTTGTGTTCTGAGTTCCTTTCTCCTCCATCCCTAAGCATAACCTCTCTCTTGCATATTCAGCTACCTATTGGACAGAGTGCCCTCTCTCCTGTCTCTGTGTCTTTGTTCTGGCTAATCCCATGGCTGCTCTAGAGCCTGGATTGCTTTCCTTCATCATCTCTGCCTTGTCCTTCCTTCCTTCCTTCCTTCCTTCCTTCCTTCCTTCCTTCCTTCCTTCCTTCCTTCCTTCCTTCCTTCCTTCCTTCCTTCCTTCTTTCTTTCCTTCCTTCCTTCCTGGCTCAGTTCAAATAACATCTACATGAAGCACTTCCTGATGCCCCCAATTACATCCAAATAAGTCTAATTCAGAAGTGTAAAACACATGGCCCACTGGCAACACTGCTACTGCAACACTCCCAAGTGCTTCCCAAACCAAATTAAAATGTAATTGGGGAATATTTAACAAAATAAAGAAAAATGCAGTAGAACACAGATAATGTTAATATGTGGTTTTCTAAGTCAACAGGTGGATCCTTATGTATAGTTTTAGTGACCCTGTTTCTTTTTGAGTTTGACCCCACTGGGCTAAGGCCACTGAGGATTGGAGACCTAGCTGCCCAAAAGATCAGTCATGAATTTTCAGATGTTGTCCTTGAGTTCAGCTCCAGGTGCCTTGGCCTATCAGTGCTCCAAAGAGCTTCAAGGCCTTGGGATTTTACTGATTAGTTACATAAGTAGTGTGGAGCAGCTGGGTGGCACTGCAGTGATTAGAGTACTGGACCTGGAGGCAGGAAGACCTGAGTTCAAATCCAACCTTAGACATTTATTAGTTGTGTGACCCTGGGCAAGTCACGTCATCCTATTTGCCTCTATTTCCTCATCTGAAAAATGAATTGGAGAAGAAAATAGAAAATCACTCCAGTATCTTTGCCAAGAAAACCCCAAAGAGAATCATAAAGAGCTGGACATGACTGGAAGAACAAGATGTAAGTAGTGCATTTTTTTCTTGACATAAGTAAGAACATCTCATTCTCAAATTGTGCTCTGCCAAAGACCTTTACTCTGCTCAAGATGTGCTGGTCCCAAAATTTACTGCAATCTGCTCTCCGAGAACATGGGAGATGGTGAGATATGATGATCCCTCACAGTTCTAGGGGGTACATCAGAGGCAGTTACGTTCAAACAACCTTCTCCGTCATCAGTTGTGCTTTAGTTTTCAAGAAAGAAAGCCTTCAGTTGGAAATGCTCAGTGTGGGTTGTACTTACTTTCCTTTATAGTGATGTGGTAGCAACATCACAGAACTGTTTATTTAAGGAAGCATTGATGCTAAATATTGGAGAATGAACAGGTGAGAGCAAGTGATCACCTCCATAGCCTCTGAAGTTAGTCCCTTGAACCCAGAGCCCCACCTGATAGTCTCCATCATTTGCTGTGACTGTAAAAATTCAACACTTAGTGACCAACTTAGTGATGAGCTTTTTTGCACTTCTCTAGTTGCAGTGGATAGAAGACTGGACTTGGAATCAGGAAGACTTATCTTTCTGAGTTCAAATCAAATGCTTCCTAGCTGTGAGACCCTGAGCAATCACTTCACCCTGTTTGCCTCAGTTTTCTCATCTGTAAAATGAACTGAAAAAGGAAATGACAAACCACTCCAGTATCTTTACCAAGAAAAACCCAACTGGGCTCACGAAGGATCAGACATGGTGAAAAGGTTAGACTTTAGACTACTAGAAGCCTTCCTAGCTTAGGAGGACTTGCCAAATCTTGTACTACCCACTCCCTTGAAATAAAGTCACCTCTATGTCAGCCTAAGGCATCCAAGGAGGATTTTAAGTGGAGGAATCATGATACTAGCTGGCCTATACATCAAGCTTTTGAGTTTAAAAAGTGTTTTCTATGTATCACCTTGCTTGATGTTCCCAAGAGCAAGAAAAGACAGGGCACCTATTCACACCCTCATATTATAGACTGATTCTGACACATCATGATCACCCAGTGCTTGGATACTTTCTAAGTTAGAAGGTACCATTAACCTGACATGTTCCATTGGCACTAGCTTTGTGTGCAGGTCGTTCATTACAGGCTGAGAGAGGAGTGCTTTCTCATGGCTTAGGACCTCCATTCTTCCCAGGATCTTCTTTCACCCCATCTAACGTGGGGTAAGGTCAGTTATTATTATTTACATTTCCTTTTTCATTAAGAAGGATAAACCTTATGCTGAGAGTGCCTTTAAGGTCCTTCGGGTGACTGATCAGATCTAATGCTTGTGGAACTACTTTCCTAATCCATAAAAAACAGATCTCCAAGGAGACCTGCTCAATGTTTGACGCACATTCCACATCGGAAACTGAATGATGAATTCAGTCCATTTATTACTCTTCATCCGATGGATGAGAATCACTCCCTTATAGCACAATATTACAACCTAGGTATTCAGGGAAGCAATATTAAAGACAATTTCTGTTTGTTAATAAATCAGGGTAGTGTTTTCCAATCACAAAATTCCGAATGACGCCTTAGAGGTAGCAAAAAACAGGATTAGTGTGTTGGTTCAGGTCCATTTGGTTTTTGAAAAGAACAAAACACAGAAGGATTAAAAATCATTTCAGCAATAACCAGAAAGTCTCCCTCACATCTGTGGTCTAACTCCGAGTCATGTATTAAATTTCTGCTAAAGGTCACCACTGCTTGTCTGAACATGCATTTGTTATTGACGGAAGAAAAGCTAAAAAAAATAAAACCCCAAACCAAAAAAACCCATGTTCCTCTTTTCTAGGGAAATATCCCAGCCTACTAAGAGTCTGGGGTAAGACAAATGACAGTGATAAATGCATCATAAACAGTTCTTGTTGAGAGATTGTCATGATATGATAGATTTACTGGTGTCAAATTGGCTTCTAACTTGAGTTTCCTACTTCTGCTATTTTCTAAAAAAGCTTCAATTTTACCTCTTGTTCATTTCCAATATGCCCCCCACCCCCTGCCTCTACCAAGCATACTAGTTTTCCTTTGTGACAAAGGTTTAAGACAAAAACAAAACAAAACTCAACCGACATATCAATAACACACAACATTCCATGCCCCTGGTCTTCCCCCTTGCAGTGAAAGGCAGGCAGTGAATTTTTTCATTCCTTGTGGTGATGGGAGAGGGGGGTGATGGTGGTGGTGGTGGTGGTCATCAAACTTGTTCATTATAATTGCCTACTGTTCAGTTTTGTTTTATTTTTCTTTCAACTTACATTGCTGTAATCATTGTGTATTTCGTTTTCCCACTTTTACTTGCTTCACTCTGCCCCTCAGAAACTGCTGCTCTGTTTTGTCATCTTTTTGTCAGTTTGATTTGGAGTGAGGTGAAACCTCAGAGTTGCTTTAATTTGCAATTCTCTTATTATGAGTGATTTAGAGAAACATTACTGTGGTATATGATTTAAGATGCTGGTCTATTTTTTTTTTTTTTTTTTGCCAAAGCACCCTCCAGTTTTCCCAGCAGTTGTCCTCAGATGGGGAGGCCTTCCTCAAGCAGTTTATGTTCTTGTTTTTTTTTTTTTTTAACTCTGAGATTGAATTTCATTGATTCTGAGTCTTTCTTATCTGGTAGGGTAACAATGATCTACTTTTCTATTGTTTAACTACTACCAAATAATTTTGATACTGCTTTAAAATGTAGTTTGAGGTTTGAAAGTGCTATTCTACCTTCATTCTTACTCACCTTCCCTGCCATCCCTCTATCCCCCTACCACCTCGAATTCCCTGGAAATTCTAGACCTTTTGTTCTTTCAGGTGAATTTCACTATTATAATGTCTAGCTTTATAAAGCAGCTGCTTTGATCAGTACAGCACTAAATTGTTAAATTAATTCAGGTGTTATCCTTTTAATCACATTGATGTGGCCCCACAATGAGAAACAAATATCTTTTTAGTTATTTGTCTTCCTTTATTTCTTTAAAGAGAATTTTTAATTGTACTTATGTTTTGAGTGTGTTTTAGTAGATTGACTTTCCAATATTTTATGCATTTTTGTGATTATTTTGAGTAAGATTTTTCTGTCTATTACTTCCTTCTGGTTTTTGTTTTTACAAAACACAAACCTTGTTGATTTTCTGTGACTTTATTTTGAATCCTGAATTTGAATACTTTTCTGAAGCTATTGTCTTAATTATATTTTTGCATATTCTCTAGAATTTCAAATCATCATGTTGTCTTCAAATAGAAAGAATTTTTGTCTTTTCTTTGTCAGTCAATACATTTTAGTTAATTGTCAATGAGTTAATTTCTCTTTGTCAATTAAATGAATTTCATTTTCTTCTTATATTGTTGGTTGGGTTTTATTGAAAATAATTGCATCAGTATTCATTAGTGATATTGGTCCATAGGTCTCTTGCTTTGCTTTATCCCTCCCTGGTTTCAGTACCAAGGCCATATTTGTTTCGCAAAAGAATTTTAACAGGGTGCTTTCTTTCTCCATGTTAGGTGGCACAGTGGATAGAGCTTTGGGCCTGGAGGTACGAAAACCTGAGTTTAAATCCAGCCTCAGGCATTTGGTAGCTGTGTGACCATGGGCAAATAGCTTAACCTTCTGTCATCCTCAGTTTCCTCTTCTATAAAAATGGAGGCAATAATAGTATCTACCTCCCAGGGTTGTTGTAAAGATTAAATGAGATAATAATTGTAAAGTGGTTGGCACAGTGCCTGGCACACAGTGAACAGCATAAAAATATTTGCTATTATTATTACTTCAAATGTTTAACAGAATTTACCAGGGAATCTATCTCAATTGGAGTTTTTGTTTGTCGTTTTTAATTTGGTTGCTTCTTTATGACTTGTTCAACTTAATTTCATTTTCTGGGATAAAAATTAAGGTATTTATTTCATGTTCTCTTAATTTGGGAATTAAAAGTACATTTAAAATTAAAACCATATCTGTCCATTTTCTCTAAATTCTCATTTATATTTATATATAATTGCACATAAAGGTTTGGATACATCTTTTCATATTTGTATAATTTGACATTTATTTTTATTAGGGTAAATGGACTTTCTCTATTTTGAAAAATCAGGCCAGCCTTTTAAAAAAATTAACTTTTAGTGTTATAATTTAATAGTCTTCTTGCTTCTCTCTTATCTAGTTCTCCTCTAATTGTCAAGATTTCCTCTTTTGTGCTTATTTTTAGCTTTTAATTGGCTGACTTTTGAGCTTTGAAATTGAATACTCAGTTCATTAATCTTTCCTTCTTCTATTTTTTTAATGCATGTATTCAGAGATAAACTTTTCCCCCGAGTCTTGCTTTTGTTACATCCCATATATTTTGGTATATTGTTTTATCATTTTTCCCATCATAATTGCTACTTGTTCCTATGATTTGTTCTTTAACTCACTCATTATTCAGAATTTTATTTAAGTTTTGATCTAGGTATATACTTTTTGCTTGTTCTCTCTATTAATTCCTATCTTAATGTGTTATGATCTCTAAAGGATTCTTTTTAAAAATTTATTTATATGGCAACACTGAATAGGGGGTCCCTGATCCACTTAGTTCCCAATCCACTCCATGAAATGAAGGATTTTCTGACTTCAAGAGGCTTCATTTGCTGCATATTCGGAGCAGCTTACAGCTCTAGCTACTTCATCAAGCTCTAACCTCCAACAGCTTTAGTCACTTTCCTTTCTTTAGATGGACACAATCAATACCTTTTGCCCCTCAGGGGTGTGGGTGATAAGACTGAGACCCTGCCACAGAAGAACCTGGCAGGGGCCCCTTTCACCTGAAATACTAGCTGTCAACTTTCCTGGGGTTGACTGTGTCTAGCACAAGGGGTGGACTGTGGGGGGATGTGGCAGTGATGGAGCTTATTTTCATCTCTAAGTAAAAGGAGAACTAGAAAACACAATATATTTACAAGATGGCTAAAGGGTAAGAAATGCATTTATTTCTGAGAGCCAAAATGCAACTTTCAAATCATATTTGGGGAGCCTAACACACACACCACAGAGCTTTCAATTTAAATTCTGACTAAATTGCAACACTTCAGTAGTCACTAAAAAGAAGTGTAGATGTAAATGCTAATGTGATCCAATGGAAAAAAAAAAACCAGGGAGATAAAACTGTCAATTTCGTCCATCAGGTTTTTTTTTCTATTAAGTCACAATTTACAGCCGTCATTTACCGCAATAGACTACTAACAGGTTTCTCCTCCTTCTTTCTCTCTCCAATCCATCCTTTGCACGGCTGCCAAAGTAATCTTTGCTAATGCATAGGTCTGATGGCATTGCCCCCATGCTCCTGGACCTTCAGTGACTCCCACAGCCTCACGAACAAAGCAGCCTCTCTTCATATTGGCAACCAGGGTTCTCCACTAGCTTCCTTAAGCCACGACTTACAGCCTGAATTCACGGTATGCCCCTTCAGACATTTTGTGCTCCGATGGAACTTAACTCCATGTAGCCCCCAAATTCCATCTTTTTAAAAAAACCTTTGTGCCTTGGTTTACACTGTTCGTAGGACAATAGATTTAGAAGCTAGAAGGGACCTTCCTTAGAGATCACCTATTCCAAATCCCTCATTTTACAGAGGAGAAAACTGAAGTAGGTGAAATGATTTGCCCAGGGTCACACACAGAATACTTGGAAATGACCCCCTCTGACTCCAAGTCCTTCCCATTGCTCCACTTCCTACTAGTCTAAGGTCCTTCCTCCTCGGGCCTCTCAGCAAAGGATCTCATTTTCTACTTTACTGAAAAAATAAAAGTCTCCCATTCTGAGCTCCCTCTTCTCCGCTGCCCCACCTTCAGCTCATAATCCGTCCTCATCATCTTGCCTTCTTCTTTCTTTGCCCCCATCTCTGATGAAGAGATGAGCCTTCTCCTTGCCAAGGCTAGCCCCTCCATATGTCCATGTGTGTCTATGTGTCCATGGCTCCAACTCTTCTAAAAGGTACATTCAGTTCCGAGGAGAAGTGGCCTTTCGGAGGGAGGGAAGTTTCTGGGTTTGCAAGACAATGGAAGGAGTCTGAAAGGAAGAAGTCTGGCCCAAGTAGCTCTTTTAACAATAAGAGCAGAATTCCACAGGGAATAATGAAATGAGAAGGCAAGACAGGAACAAGATAGGGCTGACATGGACTGGGATGTCAGAGCAGGGAGTAGTAGTAGGGGAAGGGAGCTTTTGCCTAGGATACCTACTGTTATGGAGAAATAGTTTCCTATCTAGTCCCCTGCATTTAGTCTCTCTCCTCTCCAATCTGCATAGTTGCCAAAATAATATTCTTGAGGCACATGCAGGACTATGTCACATTCCTCCCCTGCCCTCCTCCTCAATGAAAAAGTTTCAGTACCTCCCTATTTCACAGTGCCTGGCACATAACAGGTGCTTAATAAATGTTGACTGACTGACTGACTTGAGGATCAAATACAAACTCCCTTGCTTGTCATTAAAGCCATTCACAATCTAGTTACCACTGACCTTTCCAGCCTTATTTCATGCAAGTATGTGTTCCTCCATGGACTGACTCCATGGAAACACTGCTTCCTCATCTCCTTTCCGATATTTATCTTCCACCCAAAGTCTGCTCAGATGCTACGTCTTTCAGGTAGTCTTTTCTGATCTTCAGCATCCATCCTCTCCTTTCTCAAATGCTCCTGGGGCATTTTGTTAGATCCCTGTCTTTCCTTGATGACCACAAAGTGCCATTGCTAGTCACTAATCAGTCTCTGGACAAGTTCAAAGCTCTCCTTGGCACAAAATTTTACCCCACTAAGGGAGGGGGAGGAGTGTCCTGGGGAAGTCAAGTGATAGTCCTCAAAGTAGGCAACCTTCTATCCTCCAGCTCCACCTTTCTCTGGGTGTCAGCCTAAGGGTGTCAGCCTTTCTTTAGGGTCAGCCTAAAGTATGTGGATAGTGTGGATTTACCCAATTTACCCACCTTCCCTGAAACCCTTACCTCTTCCCTGAAACGGTACATTTCACTGAGCTGGAGTCACATAACCTTGGCATGATGGAGCTACACCCCGCTCCCCCCAAGCAAACAGCTTGGAATCATTGGATGCCATATATAGTGTTTTGTTCTTTTGAGTAGAAACAATACAAGGAATACAGGCATACCTCAGAGATATTATGAACTGAGTTCCAAACCACTGCAATAAGGCAAATATTACAATAAAGCAAGTCACACAAATTTTTTGGTTTCTCAGTGCACATAAAAGTTATGTTTACACTATACTGTAGCCTATTAAGTGTGCAATAGTACTATGTGTGTAAAAACAATATATATACCTTAATTAAAATCTTTTTATTGCTAAAATAGGCTTTATTCCAAAAAATGCTTGCCATCACCTGAGCCTTCAGTGAGTTGCAATCCCTTTGCTGGTGAGGGGTCTTGCCTCGATGTTGATGACTGGTGACTGATGGTGGTGGTGGTTGTTGAAGGGTAGGGGGCTATGGCAACTTCTTAAAATAACATAACATTGAAGTTTGCTGCATCGATGGGCTCTTCCTTTCACTTGAACACTTAAAGGCCATTGTAAGGTTATTAATTGGCCTAATTTCAATACTGATGTGCCTTGAGGAATAAGGAAGCCCAGGTAGAAGTAGAGAGAGACAGGGAATGACTGGTTGGTGGAGTAGTCAGAAGGTACACATTTATTGATCGAGTTCATTGTCTTATATGGGTGTGGCTTATGGTGCCCTTGACACAATTCTAATAGTAACATCCAAGATCACAGGTCAAAATGTACCCTTTCGTGACACATATGACAACAGTGAAAAAGTCTGAAAGATCACGAGAAATATCAACATGTGACATAGAGATACAACGTGAGTTGGGAAAATGGCGCCAATAGAGTTGTTTCATGCAGGTTGCCACAAACCTTCAGTTTGTAAACAAAACCAAAATCAATTCAATGTCTTCAAAGCACAATAAAAAAAGCAAAGCCCAATAAAACAAAGTATGCCTGTAATTGGTATATAAGAGAGCATCTATCACATGACTGTGTGCCTTTAGTTTCTACCCAGGGTGCCTCAGGCAGATAGCCCCCTTCAACCCAGGAAAGACATGGCTCAGTTGTTTAGTCCCAGCAGGCCTACTCCTCATATAAGCAGGCAACCAAGTGTAGGAAATACAGTAGAATTCTAAGTTGGTGGTCAACTCTGACCACCCAGTAGGGCCAGTCATTAGGTAAAGGACTCAAGGACTCCTCTTTCCACGGTGGGGTATTGGCTTGGGCACAGGCTGAAGCTCTATGGTTGTTGCTTTTCTCAGTGCCCTGAGCTGCCAGGGACCTCTGGCTGCTAGCTTTGGCTAGCTCATCACTTATAGCTTAAGGGGAGTGGCCTCAAGGGTAGGGCAAGTCCTCTCTCCTCTGATTTTAAGAACTTCAAGTTTCCTACCTGTTCCTTGGGCTCTCCTTGGCTTTCAGCATTTATGGGTGAGGATTACAGTGGTTCAGTTGTCAAATGAGGGAGAGGGGCTTCTATATTTACCCTCCTGTTAAGCCCATATTACTTCCTACCTCGAATTGCACACCTGTCTCTTTCTCTGCAATTTGCCCTCCCTACCCAGTACATATAATACATATAATATAAAGACTTTCTGTCCCCAGTGCATGGAACATGCAGCCAGTGATCAACCAAGATTTATCAGATTGAATTGAAAGTGATGAATAATTTAAAAAAAACAAGCAACTCTCTTTCTGATTTGGATGAAGCGAGATAATATTTATAAAATGCTTAGAATGGTTCTTGGCACATGGGGGGTGCTTGAGAGCCACTTTTCCCCTCCCCTCATGCCCCAAATCGAACCCCACCCCCACCACTGCTCTCTGATTTGGGAAGAGGCACTGTTGCTTTCAGAGAAATTGTTTTAGGCCCCAGATTTGGGCTGGGTTGCTACCCAGTTCCAACAAGTGTTCATAGCAGAAATGGGGGTGAGGGTGAGGGGTAAAGGGTGAGGGGTGAGGTTTTCCTGTCCAAACTGGTGGTGAGCAGGGTGGGAGGGAGGGAGGGCAGGAAGGAAGGATGGTGAAGAGGGTGGAGGCTCTATCTTTCATGTCTCCCTCTTTCTCATCTTGCTTTTAAATCTAGGCCATGGCAAAATCCTCAGCTTCTCCCTTCACCATCCTTCTTACCTCCATCACTTCTCCATCTAAACAGTTAGAAGCCTCATCTGTGCTTTAATCATCTTTGGACTACGGCTCCTTTCCTCTTCACGTCCAGCCCACCTTTCATCTCTCTCTCAGTCAATTGGTTCAAAATGCTTCTGTTAAAATGCTCCTCTATTCCTGTTACCATGGCCACCTTAGTCCTCCTCTTCAGGCCTCTTCACTGCTTCCCAAATTGCTTGCCATCAAAAATTGGATCATATTATCCTTATCTGCAAGGCTCTTAGTCTCTCCATTGTATGCCTGTCTCCTGTTTCATCTCTACTCTAGGTTAAGCCAAAGGTGTGGTACATAAGGCCAAGACAGGGCCAGGACTGAGGTTAGGCACTTTCAAAGCACATATCTATTCTCTAAAAGTCCTGGCATGGAAAAATCCAAAGAAATAACCCACCCCAGGAAGAAGGGTTGGTTCATACATTTGCCTGCTTGCTGGACTGAGGAGGCATGTATCCCACTTCAGCCCTCTCCATGCCCCTCTAACCTCCATGCTAACTTTAGGCTGGTACCTGCCATGGCTGACTTCATGAGAGCACCCATCTACATGAGACAGCAGTAACAAAAGTGCTGGATTTGGAGTCTGGAAAACTTGGGTTCGAATTTCACCTGTGATCTTTACTAGGTTCTATGATTGTGGGCAAAGACCTGAACCTCTCTGAACCTTGGGTTCTGTATCCATAAAACAGAGAGGGAATGCCTACCTTTCAGGCTTATTATGAAGTGCAAATGAGAAAAGGTATATAAAATCTATATCAATATCAAGTATTATTTTTTATTACATCTCTTCCCTTATCATCCCTACCCTCTTTTATAATTTTGGGGTTTTGGGGGCAGAGAATTGGTATAGGGAGCCCCCAATGAAGACATTCCCTGAATCAATGCAAACCAGTACTTCCTCTGCAATTGACAGTCTTAGAGAGCTGCCTGGAGTACTTGGCCACACATTAAGTGACTTGCCCAAGGTCACATAGACTGGACTTGAATCTGGCTTTGCCAACTATTTCCCATGCCACAGCTGCCTCTATCCCTAACTATTAGACTAGGGCAGATCAGGACATTGAACTGGGACTGCTAAATACTGGGAGAATAGAAGAGCAAGTAGTGGAAAAGAGTACTTTGGTAGGCTATAAATACCTCCCCCTGCCAACAGGCAACTTCCACTCTTTTGTCAGGGTGGAAGGGCATACCCAAACTCGAATTTTAGATTCCTGTGAACAGAAATGAATGGAACAAATTCTACAAGAAGGACCCCCAGAGGACGAGACATGGAGGAAGCAGTGAGGAGTCCAAACCAGATGAGAGATTAGAGTGTGGAGCATCATGGAACAGAAGGGAAGGGGGAAAGGAGGATCTCTGAACTATTGGAACTAGAGAATGGGAACGAGGCTGTCTCCTCTTAGAGAACAGATTGGGGCCTCTGGGTGGGAGAAATAACTTCCTATTCTCTTCAGAATGAAGAAGGGAATCCAAGAGTGCCATAAAGTCTGAGAGAATCTATGACTGGTGCCAGAAAAAAAGGGATATACATCTCTTCAAGAGATAAACTTCTCTACTAAAGTAAGCATGTCAACTTGATAGGGCCAGGTCAGAAGGGCACTCTCTTCCTGTGTGTGTCATTACTATCTCAAGTAGCATGGAGGTGGCAGATTTCACCTCTGGGGTCCTCTAACAGAGGCTAGATGACTACTTGTCAGGGATTGGAGCCCATCCAATTAATCCCCTTCATTTGACAGAGGAGGAAGCAGAGGCCCAGAGAGTTGAGTTGAAGTGATTTGACTAAGAGAGATCAAGAGCCAAAAGGGGTCTCAGAAGCCATCTAACTTAATTCTCTCATTTTACAGAGGAGGAAACTGAGGCTTATGAAGAAGTGCCTTGCCCAAGGTCACATAGGGATCTAATGGCAGAGCCAGGATTTAGATCCCAGGTCTCCTGATCTGTCTGGACACTGAAAGGACCTAGCTTCAGGTGAATCAGCTTGAGTTACTTGGGTAGCTGGAGAGGGCCAATACAACTATGGGCCAGGTAATAATCAAGAAGAAGACGATGTGTGTGAGAGCAGGTGATCTTTGGGGTGGGTATTAACCCTGGGGGTCCAGTATTAACTATTTTATAGATGAGAAAATGACAAATCTAATAGAGGAAGTAATACCCCAATTCTCATTTCACTCCCCTTCCCCCCAAATCAGAAGGTCCTTGAAGTTCACCATCATCAAATCGTACCTGGATTTGTAAAGGAAAATGAGTCTGTGCTTTCCAAGCCTGCTTGAATTTCACAAGGTAGTTCATGGGAAGAGCCAAGTTCATTCAATACTCCCATGTGTTTGCAGCTCTAATCAAGGGTTACTTAAACAACTGGCCATTTTAATTGAAATATAAACAGACACATAGAAAAAGGAACTTTTTCTAAACACACAAAAAGACATTTTTTTAGCCACAACAACTCTTCAGGATCCTCTCTAATAAAGATGTTGAGTGGTTGTACTTAACGAATTATAAACATGAATTTTGTTCTCTGTTTTGGACATAATCTCTGGCTCGATCTTGTGCATTTAACAAACGGAAGGTCTGGGACTGCATCTCATTTTAACCAGAGCATTGTTGGTGCTCAAATCAATTACACATAACACCATGTTTTATATACATATGCATGGATATAACTTATTTTGTATACATAGCATTGGAATATCATTAGAAGTATCCCATCCTGACCTGTATTTGTCAGAAACATAAACTACTATCTCTGTCCTCTCAGCTAAACATTTTGGAAGTACAGCTATCTCTTCAGGAAGTCTAGAAGAATCTGTGTTCAAATCCCCTTCCTAACCTTTCCATTTACATCACCCTGGGCAAATCAGCCAAGCTCTGAGCTCCAATTTTCTTCTCCAAAGAATGATGGGGTGGCTTCAGAGAGCCAAGATGGTGGAGCAAGCAGCAAGTCACTGCAACACTCCCAGATTCACCTCGAAACAACCACAAAATAGCACCCCCAAACATATCCTAGAACAGCAGAACCAACAAAATCACAGTATAAACAATCTTTTAGCCCCCAAATCTCAGAAGATCGACAAGAAAGGTATGTCTCACTTGGGTTAAAAAGGACACAGGAAGAATCTCAGCAAACCAGCCGCATGCCCCACCTCAGCCAACCAGCAGGAAATCCTGAGCCCTAGTGCAGTGAAGCAGGCAAAAAGCCTACTCCAGGACCCTCCCACGTGCCTGGAAAATAGGCAGACTCCCGCTCAGAGAACCACTATGTTCTTCAGCATTGCCTCAGGCAAGTAGGCAGCCTCTAGCAACCAGACCTCCCTGGGCTTCAGCACAACCTCAGGCATACAGGCAGCCTCCAATGGTCAGACCTTCCTGTGATTCAGTGAAGTCCCAGGGAAACACAGTGCTGCCCGCCCCCCAGCCTCAGTACATGTCAGATACATACCACCACTAGAACTCTGGCTCAGCACCAAGTAAGCTGCCAGATCCCTATGCCCTCCAATCACCCCACCCCTACCCCACTCCCTTAGTGCAGCACCACACAGGAGGGTCCCCTGTGGGTCTCAGGGCAACATCAGTACAGCCCCAGGGAAACAGTTAGGACCTACAGTCCCTGACACAAGAAGCCTGAAACAGTGCCTCTTCTACCCCAGGAGCTGGGCTCAAATTTAAAAGAAAGGAAAAACACCAAAAAAGATGAACAACAAAAGAATCTGACCATAGAAAATTATCATGGTGACAAGGAAGATCAAGACACAAACTCAGAAGAGGACAACAATGACAAAACACCTATGGAAAGAACCCCAAAGAAAAATGGGAAGTGGTCTCAAGCCCAGAAAGAACTCATGGAAGAGTTCAGAAAGGAGCTTAAAATCATTAAAGAAAGGTAGAAGAAAAATTGTGAAAAGAAATGAGAGTGATGTAAGAGAATTAAGAAAAATGAGTTAACAGCTTGGATAAAGAAAATAACTATTTAAAAAATAGAGTTGGCCAAATGGAAAAGGAGATGCAAAAGCTCACTGAGGAAATCAACTCCTTAAAAGTTAGAATTGTGCAAATGGAAGCTAATGACTCTATGAGATATCAAGAATCAGTCAAGCAAATTCAGAAGAATGAAAAATAGAAGAAAATATAAAATACCTCATTGGAAAAACTATGAGGTCAAGGAAAAATACTGTAAATGTTCAGAAAGAAACAATTCAGACATCTGGGAGCCACAATCAAGATTACATAAGACTTAGCTATTGTAACATCAAAGGATCATAGATCATGGAACATGCTATTCCAGAAGGCAAAGGAGATAGGACTACAAGCAAAAATTAGCTACAGGGTGAAATTAAGCAAAAACTTCAATGGTTATTCAATGAAATAGAAGGATTTCAAGCTTTCATAAGAAGAAGAGCAGATGTAAACAAAAAATTTGATCTCTGATATCAAGACCCAAGATGAGCCTAAAAGGGTAAAAAGAGATAAGAAAACATCAGGAATTCAATGGAGCTGAGCTGTTTACATCCTTACATGGGAAGATGATAGTTGTAATTCTTTAAAATTATGCCACTAATAATACAGCTAGAAGGAATATACATAGACAGAGGGTACAGGTATAATTTGAGTTTGAGAGAATGACATAAAAATAACTAAAGGATGAGAAAGAAGAGTACATTGGGTACAGAAGGGAGAGGTAGAATGAGGTTAATTATTTCACATGAGGAGGCACGAAAAATCTATCATAGTGGAGGGAAAGATGGGAGGGTAGGCAACAGGCATCATTTAAACCTTGCTCTCACCAGTATTGGCTCAAAGAGGGAATAATATACACAATCAGTTGAATATAGAGATCAATCTTACCCGATAGGAAAATAGGAGAGGAGGAGAATAAGTGAAGGGTGGGGGGAGGGGACTGACAAGGGAGGGCAGATTGAGAGAGGTGGTAGACAGAAGCAAAACACTGGTAAGGAGGGAAAGGATGAAAGGAGAGAGAGGACAAACAGGAGAAAAAATAGGGTGGAGAGAAATGCAGAGTTAGTGATCATAACTGTGAATGTGAATGGGATGAACTCTCCTGTAAAACAAAAACGGATAGCAGAGTGGATCAAAAACCACAATCTTACAATATATTGTTTATAAGAAACACACCTGAAGAAGAGAGATACCGACAGAGTAAAGGTAAGGAGCTAGAACAGAATCTATTATCCTTCAGCTGAAGTAAAAACAAAAAGCAGGGGTAGCAATCCTGATCTCAGACAAAGCAATAACAAAAATAGACCTAATTAAAAGTGATAAGGAAGGAAACCACATCTCACTAAAAATACCATTGACAATGAAGTAATATCAATACTAAACATATATGCACTGAGTGGTATAGCATTCAAATTCTCAAAGGAGAAGTTAAGTGAGTTACAAGTTCATGACCAAACAAGAGATAAAGAGCATTACAAAAATGTAAAATAAATCATTTTGATTATTTTAAATTAAAAAGCTTTTGCACAAACAAAACCAATGTAACCAAGATTAGAAGGAAAATAAAAAGCTGGGACACAATCTTTACAGCAACTTTCTCTGATAAAGGCCTCATTTCTCAAATATATAAAAGAACTGAGTCAAATTTATAAGACTATAAGCCATTTCTCAATTGATAAACAATCAAAGGATATGAACAGGCAGTTTTCAGATGAAGAAATCAAAGCTACCTATAGGCATATGGAAAAGTGCTCTAAATCGCCTTTGATTAGAGAAATGCAAATTAAAACAACTCTGAGGTGCTACTGAACACCTATCAGATAGGCTAATATTACAGAAAAGGAAAACGATAAATGTTGGAGAATGTGGGGAAATGGGAACAGGAATGCAATGTTGGTGGGGTTGTGAACTGATCCAACCATTCTGGAGAGCAATTTGGAACTATGCCCAAAGGGTAACCAAACTGTACATATCCTTTGATCCAGAAATGTCACTACTAGATCTATACCCCAAAGATATCAGAAAAAAGTAAAAAGACCTACATGTGGAAAAATATTTATAGTATCCCTTTTCATGGTGACAAAGTGTTGGAATTTGAGGGGATACTCATCAATTGCAGAATGGATGAAAACGCTGTAGTATATAAATGTAATGAAATACTATTGTGCAATAAGAAATGAGGAATAGACAGCTTTCAGAAAAACCTGGAAAGACTTGTATGAACTGATGCAAAGTGAAATGAGCAGAACCAGGAGAACATTGTACCAGTATCAGCAACATTGCGTGATGCTCAACAATGAATAACTCAGCTCTTCTCAGCAGCACAATGGTTGCTGAGTACAAAGTACAAAGGACTCACCAAGGAAAACGCCATCCACACCCAGATAAAGAACTGATGGATTCTGAAAGCAGATTGATTCATACTTTTTGCACTTACTTTACTCTTTTTTGTGTTTTTTTTTTCCCTTTTGATCTGTTTCTTCTTTCACAACCGTGACTAATATGGAAATGTTTTACATGATAGTACATGCATAACCTACATCAAATTGCCTATCATTTTAGGAAGAAGGGAGGGGAGGGATGGAGAAAAATTTGGAACTCGAAATCTTAGAAAAATGAATGCTAAAATTGTCTTGACATGTAATTGGGGGAAAATAAAATACTATCTAAAAAAATGATGGGGTGGGACTAGATGCTATCTGAGGTGCATTCCAGCTCTAGAGCTCTAGAGCTATAATTCTATGATCTGGATTCAAATTCTATCTTTGACACTTACTACTTGTGTGACCTTAGGCAAGTCCCTTCCTTTCCACTGGCCTCAGTTTCCTCTTCTGTAAAATGGGGGCATAGGACTAGAATTAGATGGCTGCTGAGGTCCCTACCAGCTCTTAATGTGACCCAGCACAAGTCATTTAAGCTCTCTGGGCCTCAGTTTCCTTCTCTGTAAAATGATGGTGTTGGAGTTGATGGTCTCTAAGATCTAGGAGCCTATGAAAGCAGAACCCTAATAAAAGAAAGAAATTAACTTGGAGATTTAAACTCTATGAATATGTGGTGACATTCATTATTCCAAGAAAAATGATCAGACTAATTTTCTCCCACCCAAATGTCACCATCACCCTATTTACACAGCTACAATCACCTAGGTAATTCAGACTTTTTTTAAATGCTGAATCATTCAGTTAATTGTGTCAGGTAGACTTGATCTTTTGGAGGGGAAAAAAAATAAAAAGCCTCCTCTCCAATGGCTCTGGAAGTAGGATTCTCTATGTATATGCATTAGGTGAAAGGAGTTTGGTAATGCATCCCTCTCCGGCTTTGATATTTCCCTCCCAAAAAATACCTTTCATGGAGAGTGCAAGAGATAGCCATCTTTCCAAGTCAGCACTCAAATCTCTTTACTCCAAAATCGAAAGTGATAATGGTAGGATGTTGATTACTGGGTATGCTGTGATGAAGGATGGCACATTCAAAAGTCCAAGCTTAGAACCCAAAGGCTGCTCTTATCCCACTGCTTTGCCACAGACAAACCACAATTTTTTTTAAAAAAGCAGAGAAACTGTCAACAGCAGTTTTATGATAAGGAACTAAAGGATTAATAATAATACTATAATAATAGCTAGAATTTATATAGCACCTACCGTGTGTCAGGCTAAACTCTTTACAAATATGATCTCATTGACACTACTACACTTGATTGAAGATGTTATTATTGTACCCATTTTATAGTTGAGAAAACTGAGGCAAAAAGAGTTGAAGTGACTTGTCCAGGGTCACACAGTTAGTAAGTGTCTGAGATTGGATTTGGAGACTTCCTGACTCCAGGTCCTATGCTTTATCTACTGTACTACACAGCTGCTGTGAGCAGATGTCCCAGGAAGAATCCTCGGTAGGTTCTGTTCAAGGATCCACATAAAATGGCTTTACACTGGGTTATCAGACAAACTGAAGTGTCTTCTAAGTCTGTTGTGAATTCCCGGACTCCTTGGTGAATATATAAAACAATTCAAAGGCATCCTATAGATTTTGAGCCTGGGAATTCTTGACCTAGGAATATTTAACATCAAGCCCTATTATTTTCCAGCAGGAAACCAAGCTAACTTCTTGAGGGGTGGAGGAGCGGGACTGGTGCCCTCCCCAGTGGAAGGGCAGATTTACTCCTCTGCGAAGTCCTACCTTCAGCAATGCCCCCTTCACTCTCAAATAGTGGTTCAGCTCAGCCTATGAGATGTGAATAAGAGCTGGAAACTGGTTTATCTTTTATAATTACTGAATCATTATTCCTGCTTAGACACATAGCAAGTAGTGTACCCTGGCTTGCCCCAAATAAGGTAGCTTTAATTAACGAGTAGTTTTTATCTGTGGTGTGCTTTCCCAGGCCTAGCAGGCTCATTGTTTTTGAATGCTAGTCATCGTTGTCACATGTATACCCCCATCAGCCTCAGCTAGACAATGTTTTATGCAGACATGCAAAGAATCAGCCATAATTTTCACAATTTATACCACTGGGCTGACAATAGAACCTGTGATCAATATCGAAAGCGGCCCTAAAATTTGGCCTCATAGTGTAGAGTGCCCATGGCTAGTTACTTGAAAAAGACATTTAATGACATGAAGAATGGTATCTGAAAGCCAAGCAGCTAGGGGCTGAAGCAGCTTGTAAAATGTAAGAATGTTCCATCTGGCCAGGTACTCTGGACCTTCTCTGCTCTTATTACAGCCATAAAAAATGAGACCATCACTGGGTTCCCATGGGGAAAGGGGTCTATGAGTGGCATCTACAAGTCAGGCCCCCAAGGACTGGGCCTCATCCTGGGGACCTAGCAAACAATTTCCAAATAACTGCAAGCAATATCCATGGAGACAAAGGAATCACTTTTTATGTAGTCCAATCAGAATTGTTCTTGGAGCCAGAGAACTATATATTCACACCAGGATGCACAGGAAATTGAGCCTATAGGGAAAATGGGTCCAAATAAATGTTCCTCTGAGGCCTAAAATAGTGGGATAGGGATTGGGGCTGGATCTGTGATCTCATTGGTATAGAGAACTGCTGGGTGGGGAAATTCCATTTATCAATGCAATTTAACACCTTCTCTGAAACTTAGAGTCTTCCATAGTTGTCAGGCACTGAGGGTTAAGTGACTTGCCCAGGTTCACACAACCATTATGTGGCAAGGGTGGGACCTGAACTCATCTGAGGCCAGCTTTCTATCCACTCGAGAAATCACTTTTACCCAGAACATTTAAAAAATTGTTTGCCTAGGCAGGTGCTATGACCACACCTGCTAATTTAATGAGATAATTGATCCAGAATACTCAGCTTGGCCCACACTCTATGCTGCTTTATCTGCCCTCCTCTCTGCTTCAAAATCTCTCTTTATTGATGTTCACCCTCTGCGTTGGCCTGGCATTTAGCCTCCGCAATCTGGTCCTACCTACCTTCCCTTCCTTTCCCTTCCCTTCTCTTGCCTTTCCCCTTCCCTTTCTCCTTGCCTTTCCCCTTGCCTTTCCCCTTGCTTTTCCCCTTCCCTTTCTCCTTTCCTTTCCCTTTCCCTTTCTCCTTTCCTTTCCCTTTCCCTTCCCTTCCCCTTCCCCTTCCCTTCCCTTCCCTTTCCTTCCCTTCCCTTCCCTTCCCTTCCCTTCCCTTCCCTTCCCTTCCCTTCCCTTCCCTTCCCTTCCCTTCCCTTCTCTTCCCTTGATACCAGGTCTCATGTTGCCCACACTGGAAGTATAGCAATCGCCCATGGATCTAATCCCACTGCTTATTGGTACAGAAACTTTGGCCTGCTCTGTTTTTCCAACCAGGACCAGTACATCCCTTCTAAGGCAGCCTGGATGTCATCTATATATTCTATATTGCTGCTGAATTTGGTGATGACACCTGATTGGTTTTAGTCATATTGTAGCTTAGAACTCTCAAGCTCAAGAGATCCACCAGTCTCAGCCCCCTCCAGCAGAAAGAATTACAGGTATGTACCATCATATAAGGTTGGCATCCATTCTACTTTTCCAGTCTGCTTTCCAACTGCTCCTCTATATGAATTCTCTGTTTCATTTCCAAATAATTGACTCACTATCAACCCCCTCCTCCAAACTTTCAGAATTTCTGTACCATTTATCCATTTGACTCATTTCAAATTTGCATATATAGATTGAACTCATTTCTTTTTAAGTCAACCTAAGAGAGTTTATACCTCCCAATGAGCATTGTCTTTCAAACAACAGACAGACCTTGATTTATGAACAGTCAACTTACAGATGATCTGTACATATGAACAACATGGAGAGGAATAAAAAGTCTTACCCAGAGCTACCTTCTCTAACATAATTCAGGCAGTATCCATAGCATATGTACCAGTAGCTGATGGAATCTAGTTGATCACTGACCCAATCAGGAGTGGCACATTGAACCTGGCACTTGCTTGCCTACCCACTTGCCTACGTGGTAGCTGGGTGGGTATGCCAATGCTATGGAAGCTGGTGCTATAAGAACCAATAAGGATAATAGATTTTGAGCTAGAAAGAACCTGAGAGATCATCACAAACCAGCTCTTTCACTTTACAGATAGGGAAACTGAGGCCTAGGGAGAGGAAAGGATTTAGGTGATAGATAGTAATTGGCTGAGCTGATGTTTGAATCCAGGTCCTCTGACTCTAACATCACCTCTTTCCCCATTGTGCCACATTGTCTTCTCTTCTTACTACCTAGAAGCTCTGCGATTCTGTCACTCACCTCCCTCCCAGTTTTTTGCTTTTGCTTTTGTTCCAGGTACATTGCACTGTGGACACAGCTGGATTCTCACAGGGCTTCTGGCCCCATCTTTGCAATTGTTTGATATTGCTTCCCCCTTAACTCTCACACATCACATTGTTTTCTACCTCTGTGAGATACTTATTGGGGCAGCTAGGTGGCGCATTGGGCCAGGAGACAGGAAGATATCCTCCTGAGTTCAAATACAGCCTCAGACACCTACTAGCTGTGTGGACTTGGGCGAGTCACTTGACCCCATTTGCCTCAGTTTCCTAATTTGTAAAACGAGCTGAAGAAGAAAATGTCAAGCCACTCCAGTATCTTTGCCAAAGAAAACCTCAAATGGGGTCATGGGGAGTCAAACACAACTGAAAAACAGCTAAACAACAACACAATGCACTTATCTGTGTAACTCTCTGTCTTAATGACTTATATCCCTACTAGATTATAACCTCCATTAGTTTGACCTCAGCTTTGTAAAAGGAGACCAGAGGTTTTGTTCAGGAAGTAATAAAGGCAGCTAGGAGTCATGGTAGATGGAGGACTTGGAGTCAAGAAGAACTGAGTTTGAATCTTGCCTCAGGCACTTACTAGCTGCATGACCTTGGGCTAGTCACCTAAACTCTGTTTGCCTCAGTTTCCTCATCTGTAAAATGGGGATAACCATAACACCTCCCTCCCAGGGTTGTTGTGTGGATCAAATGACTTAACATATATGAAGCACTATATAAATGGAGGTGTTATTATGTTGATTATTATAAAACAAAGATAACTATCTTCTGGCTCCATTCAAAGATGGGGCCAGAAATCCTGTGAGAATTCGGCTGTGTCCACAAGCCTATTCAGACTTACTCTCCAGCTGATTTGCATGGCAACCAGGAATATGATGGGGTTGAAAGGAATTCCTTTGCCACAACTTCAGCCAACTCCTTTGCAGTTTTGCCATTTGGAAAGCCCAAGATGAATTGGAGGACAAAAGCTAGTTACCCAGGGATATGGTAAGAGTTCTAAGGAATCTCGGACCATGAGTCAGATTAGAGTTTAAACCAAGGAACTGAAAACTGCAGCAAAAGGAGAGGAATCCAGAAGATAGACTTGAAAATGCCTAAGAGGTTCTGTAGTCAATGGCTTGAGTTGTCACAGGTTCACTTTCATCCTAGTTACGTGAGCTCCCTAAATATGAGCGCCATTCCATATATTGCCTGGGCATTCATGTCCTCTCCTCACTGGTGGTATGGTAACTGAAACTGTTCTCTTCAGTATTATTAACAATCTATTAACTGCCCCATCTAATGGCCTTTTCTCAATCATCACCATTGAGGACCTCTCTGCACCTTTGTCGCTGTCTCCTAGAAAATCTCTGTCCTGGTTTTCCTGACTCTACACCCTCCTGGTTCTCAGTCAAAGAAGGTCAGAGAGGTAGAAAGTTTACAAATATGTAAAAATCCTTCTCAGTCTCCTTGGTTGGATCTTCATACAAATCATGCCTGCTAAATGTAGATATGGACCAAGGCTCTGTCTTGGGCCCTCTTCCCTTCTCCCTTCAGACTACTTTACTTGGGGATCTCATCAGCTCCCAAGGATTCAATGATCATCTCTATGCTGATGATTCTCACATCTGCCTTTCCTGCCCCACCCTCTCTCCTGACCTCCAGGTTGACATTTCTGACTGCCCACTGGACATCTCAAATTGAATGTCTCATTGAAACCTTAAACTCAACTTGTCTAAAACTAGATCTCTGATCTCCATCTTCAGTCTTCACCATCATCACTTCATACAATTTTAACCAATCAACATGCATTTAGTAAGTACATACCATGTGCCAAGTATTATGCTTGGCCATAGAAATACAAAGAGCAAAGTTCCCTGCCCTTGATGGAGGAAGGGACAACATGCCCACAGATAAATGCAAGATATATGTAATGTAAATACGAGGCAATTTTTGGTATATAAAC
Organism: Notamacropus eugenii; assembly: GCF_028372415.1. Lineage (NCBI taxonomy): Eukaryota > Metazoa > Chordata > Mammalia > Diprotodontia > Macropodidae > Notamacropus > Notamacropus eugenii. The sequence goes on along the minus strand of NC_092879.1, from coordinate 29,877,953 downwards.
ATACATATATGTGTAATAGAAGAGATAGCAGCAGTGGCATCTGGGGGAAGTTAAGAAAAACTTCATGGAGGAAGTGGCATTTGAGCTGTGATTTAAAGAAAGCTAGGAGTTTTAAGAGGCAGAGGCAGGGAGGGAGGGCATTTTGGGCATGAGAGACAGCCTCTACAAAGGCAGGGAGGTGGGAGATGAAGTGTTATGTGTGAAGAATAGCAAATAGTCCACTTTGGCTGGATTGTAGATTCTGTTAACCTGACTTGAGATCGCTGAGAAAGAGGGTATAGAGAGAAGAGAAAAAGGGCCCAGCATGGAACCTTCGGTTCAGACATTTAGAATGAGGCATGAATGAGGTGACTGAGTGACCTGGTAGGTAGGAAGAGAGGAAAGTAGTTTGATGAAGTTCCAGGAAGAAAAGGAGGAAGGGAGGAAGGAAGGAAGGAGCAAGAAAAAGAAGTAGGAAAGAAGGAAGAAAAGAATAGAAGGAAGGAAGAAAAGAATAGAAGGAAGGAAGAAAAGAACAGGAGGGATGAAGGAAGGAAGGGAAGAATGGAAGGAAGGAAGGAAGAAGGAAGGAAAGGAAAGAAAGAAGGAAAGAATGGAACAAAAGAAGGAAGGAAAGAACAGAAGGAAGGAAAGAAAGGAAAGAAAGAAGGAAGGAAAGAACAGAACAAAAGAAGGAAGGAAGGAAAGAACAGAATGAAAGAAGGAAGGAAGGAAAGAACAGAATGAAAGAAGGAAGGAAGGAAAGAACAGAAGGAAGGAAGTAAAGAACAGAAGGAAGGAAGAAGGAAGGAAAGGAAAGAAGGAAGGAAAGAATAGAATGAAAGAAGGAAGGAAGGAAGAAGGAAGGAAAGGAAAGAAAGAAGGAAAGAACAGAATGAAAGAAGGAAGGAAGGAAAGAACAGAAGGAAGGAAGGAAGAAGGAAGGAAAGAAAAGAAAGAAGGAAAGAACAGAACAAAAGAAGGAAGGAAGGAAAGAAGGAAGGAAAGGAAAGAAAGAAGGATAGAACAGAACAAAAGAAGGAAGGAAGGAAAGAAGGAAGGAAAGGAAAGAAGGAAAGAACAGAACAAAAGAAGGAAGGAAAGAACAGAAGGAAAGAAGGGAGGAAGGAAGAAAGAGGGAAGAAAGGAAGAAACAGGAGGAAGGAAGAAGAAAAGAACAGAAGGAAGGAAAAAATAGGACAGGAAGGGAGGGAGGGAGAGAGGGAGGAAGGAAGGGATGAAGGAATGGAGAAAGAAAAGAAGGGAGGAAGGGAGGGAGGGAGGGAAGAAACCAGCATGATTCATTTCTTGTCCTGAGAAGAGAGTGAATATTCAGGAAGAGAGAATGGTCACCAGTGGCAGATGCTGCAGAGGTCAGTAAGGCCATGCACATGTGGGAGGGACCCAGGAAGAATGGGAGGTAGGGCATGACAGCTTCTTTGACTTCTTGACACCTAAGTTTCCTCAGTCATAAAGTGGAGATGATGACATACTCCCTGCCTCCCCAGGGTGTTGATGGGAGGGCTTGAAGCATTTCATCTGATTTGTCACTATTACCACTCTGATCATACCTCATACTGCTATATATTGTTATCTAACACTTCAGATCCCTGGGCCTTGTCACCTCGACGTTAGAAGCCACATTTCCTACTTCTTTGTATTTCTCACAACACCTACCTGGCACAGTAGCTTATGCACAGTAGGCTGTCAACAAATATTAATTGATACCAAATGTAGATACATATTTTCTCATGTCATCATTGTTCTTTGTGTGCGATTCAGGCATATAAATCATAAAGATCTCAAAAATCTTCTGTGTCATTTATAATTTCTTGGTATTTTCACGAGTAAAGAGATAAAACACAGTACATGAAATGAGAGTCATCAAAAAAATAGAAGCAACATCTAAGGAAAGAATGGATAATGACAAAATACCAAAATGTGCTTCTAATAGAAACTGATGGCAAGAAGGAGGAAAAAAAAAACAGCTAGGGAAAGAATGGTAAAACCAAAATCCTTTTCAGAACATGAGAACAGTCCGGCGTATAGAACTAGGGAACACAGGAGCTGGGAGAGACTTTGGAGGTCATCTAGTCTCAGAATCCCAGAAACTCTGATTGGGAAGGGTTTTTCAAAGCTGGCTAGTCCAACACTCTTGTGAAAAGAAACCCTTACTGTAACATCCAGGACAAGTGGTCACTCAGGCTTTGCTTGAACGCTGATGAGGAGTTGCCGATGATCATCCAATCTAGTCCATGCCAAGTTAAAAGCTCAAACTGCTGAAGAACTCAGGGACCTTTACCTGACATCAAATCTAAATTTACCCCTTGGCCACTTCTCACTATTTCTCAGGAAGACTTGAGTTCAAATCTGATCTCAGACACTTCCTAGCTGTGTGACCCTGGGCAAGTGGCTTAACCCTGTTTGCCTCAGTTTCCTCATTTGTCAAATGAGCTGGAAGAAATGGCAAACTACTCCAGTATCTCTGCCAAGAAAACCCCAAATGGGGTCATGAAGACTCAGACATGACTAAAATGACTGTAGAACAACTCAAAAATCATTGTTGCTGATTTTGCTCTGTGAGGCAGATTCAGTCTTGATATCGGCATAAGAGGGGACTGACCTCTAAACCCAGTTCTTATGAACATGGGTGAAGTTCCACTGAGATTATTTCCTAGTGGAAGAGGTCAGGGAGCTTGTTTCTAGTAGAGTTAGGAAGATTGTAATGGAAGAACCCCGGAGAAATTTGGAGCATATATTGATATTCTGTGACTGATTCCAGTCTGCTAACCGCGTGGAATAGAGGAACCCCTTCAATTGGCTGCACTGAGCAGCTGCAATTGAAGACATTAAATGGTTTCAGCACCCCTCTCGTTGACTGGACTTCTTGTGTGACTTTTCTGGCTGACCATATACCAGTGACAGATAGTGCTATAAAGCAGAAATGTCAAATACACAGCCCCTAGGTGTGCGGTGGAAATATTCCTGAATCAGAATATAATTGGGAAATATTTAACAAAATAAGTAAAAATATAAAAGAACCTAGATAATACCACTATGTGGTCTTCTAAGTCAATGTTTGGCCCGCATGGATCCTTACATACAGTTTATTTCTATTTGAGTTTGTGGCCAATGATACAATGAGGACTTGAGTCACTCACATCTGAGGACAACATATGGCCTATGCAATCAGGCCTTGGTTTTTTGCCTTGGCACTTGTTCTTTTGTTTCAGGGAGTAAAGACTAATGCCTTGTGAGTTTCTAAAGATCTGGGAGTTAAGTCCATGCTCAGTTTCGTAGGCAGTTACTCCAACTTAGAGGCCAGGACCCAGCCTAGTAGTAGTTGAGACTAGGGTTCATCCAGCAGCTGATGATCATGAATTTGGAGAGACTAGTTGTATGGGGAAACTGTTAATGTGAGCCCACTCTCTTCAGAGACCAAAGTGGTGTAGGGCTTCTTAAACTTTTTCTGCTTGTGACCCCTTCATGATCCACCATCTAAGAAGTATGATGGAGAGGAAAATGACCCCTGGAAGAGCTGGGAGAGGGGAACATTTGTACTTCTAGTCTTGATATATTTACAAAGTAAATTTACCTTTGTAAAAGCTATTAGATGTTAATTGGTTGAATAGAACTGGGGCTCTAGTCACTGGTAGATAATAGTGGGGGCTCAAACCCACAGATGACACACCTCACTTGTTAAATACCAAGAAGGGTGTGGCAAATCTTCAGTCAGTCAATGGCAAACTGCCTTGCAATTCCATCAAGAAAATTTCTACTCTTCATAAAGGGGTAAACAGGTGTTAAAATGTCTTTGCACCTCACTTAACACAGGAACACCTCAGTCTCTGTTATCTATCTGTTCTTTTTATGATTACATCAGTAACAGAATAAGGGAGAATCAACTGATCAAGGGTGGCTTGACCAACTCTCAAAGAGATAATACATTTAACAAGATAGATCTAAGAAAAAAATTTAAGAAAAATCTGCTCAGCTGGTTTATGCTGTCTTCTGCACTTTTTGGTTCTTTTTTTGTATATACACTAAAGTGCTTTATTGATGTTCCTTTTTTGTATCCCTATTAAGATCTGTGGGGTAACAAGAGATTCTGGATAGAGAGCTGGTCTTAGAGCCAGGAAGAATCTGGGTTCAAATCCTGCCTCAGTCATATACTGGCTATGTGACTGGACAAATGACTTGGCCTCCCAGGGCCCTGGACCATTCTCTAAATTTCTAAGTTATAGGAAAGGTGTTGACTTGAATTGGTAGAAGAAATTCCTCACCAGGAGCATCTTTACCAATATCACAGGTCCAGTACTATCTCTGTTCTTAATATTAGCCACTATCCTATTCCCTTTTTCCTGTAAGAAATACATATATCACATATAACGTGGTAGACAACTGCTACCTAGTAATACCTTCTCCACTTTGTTCTTGGGAAAGGTTTGAATCCAAGTGTAAGGCTCCACACAGATCCCTCTGGGCGGATCACAGTCACAGTGTAGTACTTGGCATCTTAGGCTAAGACACTGGCTAAGACACAATAAAGCTAAGTCTCTGGGGTGAAATAGAACTCACTAGAATGCCAAGGGGTTGTCTTCTATCATACCCAAGTTTTTATCCTTTAACAGGGATTCCAAAGCACACAATGGTGCTAGGAGTATGGAAAAGCTTTGGAAAAGATGGGGTTCACCAGAGAATGAAAACTGGGTTCATTGTTTATAAGCAATATTGAGTCTTTTATACATTTTTCATAGAAGTTGTCTATTATGCAATACAGTTATCCCTTCCACATTGCAACTTTCCCCATTGAGGTTTCAATATGTTGCAGGTAGGCATAAGAAGTTAAATAGGAATTTGGGGGAGTTTTGCAGAAGCCACAGATGACATGGGAAGGCCAGCAGATGATACAGAAAAAGTTTAGAAACTCAGAAATACATAAAATATATATAGTATTATATAATGCCAACATTTTATCTTTTAATATCCTAATAATTTAGACTTCTCTGGTATGAAGGAAGGATCAAAAATTTTTACATAGATTTTTCAGATAGTAGGGGTACCACATTCCCTGACTCCCATGATGTAGAAGGAATAACTGTGTGTGTATATGTATATATATGTGTGTGTGTGCATACATATGTGTGTATGTATGTATATATGTATGTATGTATATGTATGTGCTACCCTTGGGTATTTGTGTGGGATTAGGCACCTTTCTATCCACATCTATGGGGCCTTAGATAAGAGCCATATTGTGTGATTTCTCAGAGGCAACTTTGGGTGAGGGCAATATGAACCAAAGAGAATATTTGGGGGCTGCTTTTGAGATTCAACCCAGTCTGTGTAAGCCTAGAGTTTGGGGATGTTGAGTCACTCTTTATATCTTGGGGCCCATTCAAAATTGCTTGAGATTTTCAGCAGGTATGTGCTACTTGCCCTCTCATGGCATGAACTGGGATAGCTCAAAGAAGATGCCCCCTCAGCACTATGCCACACAAGGAAATCTTGGGGGCTCATCCAGGATGGAAGTTGTTTGATTTAACCTTAGTGTGAAGCACATTCCTTCTTGGTCTTAATTGGTTCTAACTAGTAAATGAAAAAAGCAGCTGTGACCTCCCTTGGGCAGGAGAGTACTACATTTTAGGAAAGTAAATGCTAGTTCTCCTTCCTGAATATTATTCACTTGGTTATATCTGCCTTCTTCATTTCTGAAACTTGATTACCCCCAACAGCTTGATTTCGTTTGCATGTTTTAAAAGCCACAGTGTATCTGCTGAAATATGGAGCTTTGGGAATCTCTTGATCAGGCAGGTTCTGAATGTTGGGTTGTTACAGTCTCTGAAAAATTACAGTTGAGGCTCACCCAAAGGGCAATGGAGAATAGCATGATGGGTATGAGCAGGCTGCGGCACAGCATAGAAGAAGTGCACAGGAAAAATGGTGTGAAGTGTCATCAAATATATGACTGGGTGGGGTGAGGTGGGGTGGTTATGTAGCTAGAGTGAGAAATAACCAGAGGATAGTTCCATGTGCTTCGCTTGGGTCCACACAATGTCAAGAGATTGAGGGGAAGGTCTAAGCCACATTGTAAATGATTTATGGAAGGATATGGACAAGAGATATAATGGATGGGCAGGTGTGCATGAATTGGCTTGTGAATTGCTGCATTGGAGGGAGTGCTTAGAGCAGTGAGAACATGGATCCATTAAATTATTGGAATGTGTGTTGGAATCTCAGTCTACAGAGATGAAGTAGAGTTTATTGGGTCACACACAGGGACATTCAAGAAATTAATCTGTCTTTAATATTTGGATCTTTCCCCACAACTACTAGGGGATGTTGAGTTGAAGGTGAAATTTGGAGCTAGCAACTATTGAAAGGACTTTGGGTTCCAGGGGAGGGCTAGAAAATGGAAAGAATAAAGTGGGGGTGTTGGGGCTTGCAGACAGTGGTAGAGACCCTAGAGAAAAGCCCAGAATCAAGACAGAAGCAGTGGGTAGTCATCAAGAAGGCCCACCTTGATTTCCAAGTGTACATTTCTTAAATGACACCGTCTCTGTCATTTCTCCTGTGCAGTGATTCTGTGGCTTGGTTCTATCCCTGTTCCCCCAACCATAAAAATCAAAAAGGACTTCACCATACAAAATAGTCATAGCTCTTCAATTTTTAAGAATAAAAAACTGGAAACAACCTATTCATTTAACAATTGGAGAATGCCTGAATAGATTATGGTATATTAATGTAATGGAATATTATGGCATCATAAAATGATAAGTAGGCAGCTGACATTTATATAGGACTTTCAGGGTGGTAAAGCACTGTTCATATATTATCTTATTTGCTCCTTATAAGAACCGTGTAAGGCAAGTGCAAGTATCATACCCACTTTACAGATGAGGAAACTGAACCACAGAAAAGATAAATGACTTGCCCATGGTCACACAGGAAATATCAGAGGCATTATTCACACCTAGATTTTTCTTGACTGAAAAAAAAATCCATCACCCTCACCATTACACCACACTGCCTCAGAAAGTGTTATTAAAGAATCATTATAAATGAATACTAAATCATTATTAATGAATGCTAAAAATCATCACAAAAGTATATCGAAAGACCTGAACAAGGTTCCAGAGAACAAAAGCACCTGAACCATGAGTGCATACGTATCAACTACAGGTACAAAATCAAAGAAAGAAAAGGAAAAAGAAAAAGCAAGAAAGAAGGAGAGTAGGGACAAAGGCAGTAAGAGCATCAGGCAGGACTGGCAGGGGGCAAAATCTCTTTGTTTTGGTTTGCTCATTGCTTAATTCATTTGGTTCAACCTTATTCAGGGCTTTCAATCAAAATTTACCTCTTTTCTTTGAACAGCTGTTAAATTTTTCATAAAAAAAGTTTTAAAATATATCTGACTGAAGTCCTAGAAATCTAATTGTAGATTAGGTCCTAGCACCCCAAGGCGTGGGATCACATGAAATAGGTTCGATCCTGGAAACAAATTCAAATGATCACCTTTGGGTTCCTATTGCCCCTACCCAGAGCTTCCTCTGTTATATATGTATGTATGTGTGTGTATGTATGGATGTACATCCATCCATCCATATATATATGTAGTAGACAGCCTTTGTATTGCCACATAGAAAATGCATAAAGGATTCAACATAGCCCGCAAACAATCAATCCAATTTTCCTCTCATCCTAATGTTTTCTATCCTTCCCAGGGGTCCTGCAGTCCTCCAGATTCAAAGCACCATTGTGTGGTTTGGAGGCCCTCCAGACAGACATTCCAGTGGATCCCACTTCACCCCAAAGACTCATACAGGTATCCAGCCTTAGTGTACTACCCTGAGGGCTTAGACTCTCTTAGAGGGAAAGCCCCTTGGGATTTCCAGACAGGCAACCCTTCAACATTCCAGTGAGTTCCACTTCCACCCCCTACTCTCCAGGAACCCTTATAAGCATACAGTCTTATGGATCATCAGACTTGGATTCCCTTAGGATAAAATCAAACAAGATTGCTTAAAGAGACAACTCTATTTTCCATGGAACTTGCAATCTAAATTACTCCCAGTCATTCCCTGCTTCTCTTGTTTCTTTCAAGTTCCAGCTAAAATCTCACCTTCTATAAGAAGCTTTTCCCAATCCCCCTTAATGCTATGATTATCTCCAGTTTATCCTGTCTATATCATTTGTACATAGTTGTTGCATGTTGTCTTCCCCATTAGATGTAAGCTCTTTGAGGGAAAGGACTGTCTTTTCCCTCTTTTTGTATCCCTGGCACTTAGCATTGTGCCTGACAAAAAATGTTTGTTGATTGACCTTTGACTGAATGACTGACTGATAATGTCAATCACAGTCCAGGCCTTTTAAGCTATCTTGGCTTAGTCTCCTATGGTACTTCACCAAGTTTCAGGTCGACAGGTATGCTCATCTTCATGTTCCGAGAGACCAGAGTTTACCAGGAACTCCATTTTTTCCTTTATAAATTTAGATCCTGAAACTCTTAAGCTTAGTGTTGATAATGATGCAATGCTGAGCCTGGAAATGCTTAGGAATTCCCTTTCTCCCTCCAAGCCTCGGGTTCAGGAACTTTTGACAATCTTTCAGAAACCTAGGATCCAAGAACTCTCACTACTTGGTTCTCTCTACTGCTACCATATCTCAAGGTAAGAGGTTAGGACTCTAATCATTCTTCTCAAAGCTGTAAGAATTCATCTGATCACTGACTTATTAGGGAAGGGCTCTTGATCCTATATTTGTTTCAGTTTCCTATGATGCTTGAACATTAGTCATCTCTCAGGGTTATTTAACGCAAGGATATTTTTTCATCCCATATTTTCTCTTCTTGTTCTATTTCCATTCGTTGTATTTGTGCAAAAGCTCTCCAATTCTGTATAACTGAATTTTTTATTTTATATTTTATAACTGTCTCTATACTTTGTTCAATGGCAAGCTAGGTGGCACAGCAGTGGATAGAGTGCCAGGCCTAGTGTCAGGAAGACCTGAGCACAAATCCAGGCTCAGACACTTACTAGCTATGGGACCCTGGGCAAGGCACTTAACTTTTGTTTCCCTCAGTTTCTTTGTCTATAAAATGAGGTAGAGAAGGAAATAGCAAACTATTCCAATATCTTTGCCAAGAAAACCCTAAACAGGGCCACAAAGAGTCAGAAATGACTGAAAAGACAAAACAACAACAAATACCTTGTTCAGTTAAGAATTTTCCCACTAGCCATAGTTATAAAAGGTATCTCCTATACTCTCTCTTTTTAAAAAAAAATGATGTGACAAGTACTAAAAAACTTTGTTATCTGTGAAAATGCTAAGTCCCACCTACCACAAACCACGAAACTCAAGTCCTCCCTAACCCATGGCATCATTAGTCTCAGTCCCTAAGACCCACCCACCTGATGTTGTCATTGGTTTCACTCTGTGACTAAGCTATTGGCTCTGCCCCTAAATATCATGGAAGGTACACTCATCCAGTTAGTTCCCCCCCACACACACACACATACTACTCTTCCATTGGAGACCTGTTCTCTCCACACTTGGAATCCCTATCTTCTTCCTTGTCCTGGCCCTCCTGACATCAGTGATTTTTTTCCCTTTTTGTACTGTACAGCCTGAAGAAATGCTTAACCTTACACCTTTTGAAAGGATGGAATGTCTGAGAGTAGAAAAAAAGGCTCTGGACCCCTGAGGACTATGTTCCCTGTACTTTGAATTCCTAGCCTCCTGCTTCACATAGAACTGGTCCAAAGTCATGTTTGATGAAAGGCTCTTAGAAAAGGTCCTGAGCCCATAACACAAGAAACCTCCCCTCAATCAGACCGCCAATACCTTTCTCTTCTATGGAACTTTCAGTCAATGTGATCTCCCTCATCCCTCTGTGACCTTTATGGGACAGCACACTTTTAACCAGGCTCAGTAGGATCTACCTTCTCCCTAATCCCTTGAAGGCCTTGTCAGCAAAAAGACCCCAAAAAGCAGGTCTCTCCTGGTTCTTCTAACACATGTCTTTCCCACTTCAGAGGACATTCAAAATAATAAAATATTCTTTTTAGGCTTTTACAAAACTCTCTTCAACACAGAAGCTCCACCTAAAGCAGAAAATAACAATAGTAGTAGTAGTAATAGAATAACAATAGTTAATTCTATTGCACTTTAAGACTGGCAAAGCACTTTACATATATTATCTCCTTTGGTCCTCATAAGAATCCTGTGAGGTAGGTGCTATTGTTATCCCTATTTTACAGATTGGAAAACTGAGGTAAGCTACAATGGGGCTATTTCTTTCAAAGATTTTCTGTTGGTAAAATATTTTTTAATCTGTAAAACCACATGCCTTGGGACTATGTTGGTGAGGACTCCATATGTCTACTGGGGACCATTAAAATGGAGTCTTAATTGGCCTTTGTCTCTTGGCTAATTCAGTGAAGACTCAAATATTTTATTTGGGATTATTGTTAGTTAATTCCACTATAGAAACCCTTCCTGTTTCGATCAGCTCTGGAGCTAATAGTTTGAGGAACATACCCCATGAATCTAAATGTGATCACAGAGACCTTTACTGGGATGTCAGGATACATGGTCAGTGCTGCTTGAAGTTGAAGGCCCCCCCCCAGAAGCCTTTTCAACTTGTGTCCAAAAGATTGTCCCAATAGAACAACATTCCACAACATGGCCAGGAAGCAGATCAGGGAGGGTATAGACTGCATTTGGCATCTTGAGAAATCCAGAAGCACGTTCCAAGGTCTGGTACTTGATGGTGACCCTGAATGCACGTATGACATTGCTACAGTTCTTTGATTCAGAAGCTGCAGGCTCTCAAGAACATGCCATATGTGTCCAGTCAAGTCAACAAGAGCCAATGATGTGCCAGGCATTGTGCCAAGTGCTCAGTATACAAAAAAGAGGCAAAAACAGCCACCGCCCTCAAAAGCAACAGGCAAACAACTATGTATAGCTACATGCACTGGAAACAATCACCAGAAGGAAGGTACTGGAATTAAGGGGGATTAGGAAATGCTTCCTGTAGAAGGCAGGGTTTTAGCTGGGACTTGTAGGAAGCCAGGAAATGGAGATGAGCTGGGAGAAAGTTCTGTGGATGGGGAAAAGCCAACAAAAAAAAGAAAGTCAGGAGATGGAATGTCTTGTGTGAGGAACAACAAGGAAGCCAGTATTACTGGAGTGTGAGAAAGGGAAGAAAGTCTAAGTCTTAGACTCAAAGAAGACTGGAAAAGTAGGAAGGGGCCAGGTTGTGAGGGACTTTAAAAGTCAAGCAGAGGATTTACTCTTCGACTCTGGATGTAATGAGGAACCACTGTAGTTGACTGAATAGAGGAATAATATGGTCAGATTTGTACTTTAGGAAGAGCTCTTTGACACTCAGTGGAGGATGGAGTGGAGTAGGGAGAGACTTGAGACAGAGAAACCACATAGCAGGCTATTGCAGGAGTCCAGGCATGAGAGGATGAGGTCTTATGCCAGGGTCAAGGTAGTGTTTGAGCAGAGAAGGAGGTGGGTATATGAGAGATGCTGAGAAGGCAAAATCAATCGATCTTAGCAACAGATTAGATATGGGGGTTGAGAGACGAAAACGGGTTATGGGCTTGGATGATAAGGAGGATGGCAGGGCCCTTGGGAAGGTGGAAAGAGGGGAAAGTTTGGACGGAGGAAGACATAGTTCAGTTTTGGACATACAGAGTTAAAGAAGTTTACAGGACAACAATCCTGGGATATAGGTTCTATATTATTCCCACTTTAGAGTTGAGGAAACTGAATCAAACAGAGGTTAAATGACTTATCCAGGGTTACGTAGCTAGAAAATGTGGCCAGATTTGAACTTTTCCTGATTCAAAGTCCAGCTCTCTATCCACTGCAACACTTAGCTTCCTCAAAGAGAGATACAGGAGTAGAAGAATCTGCCTTGAAGCCACATGTGGCCTTCTAGGTCCTTGGGTGAGACCTTTTGACTGAGTTCAAGTTTTACAGACCAAATCCTTTTATTAAGGGCATTTGATCCATGAAATTTGGTCCTTTGAGGACCTAGAGGGTCATGTGTGACATTTATGAAGGGAATTTGTTCTGTGAAGTTTGGATTCTGTCAAGGGGGCACATTTGAGGACATAGAGGGCCACATGTGGCCTCGAGGCTGCAAGTTCCCCATCCCTATTTGAAATAGATAAATTCATGTGAGAAACATCTACATAGAGATCACTGAATTCATGAAAGCTAATGAGATCACTAAATGAATCAGTATAGAGGATATGAGAAGGGTTGAGTCTACAGAAGAAAAATTACTGGTCACAGTGAATTAGCTGAGGTTATGAATGAGTGGGCAGCCAGGTGGTGCTGCAGTGGATAGAGGTCTGGGCCTGGAGTCAGGAAGACCTGAGTTCAAATCTATTCTTAGACACTAGCTGTGTCACTCTGGGCAAGTCACTTAACCCTATTTGCCTCAGTTTCCTCATCTGTCAAATGATCTGGAGAAGGAAATAGAAAACCATTACAGTATCTCTGTCAAGAAAACCCCAAATGGGATCACGAATAGTTGAACACAACTGAACACCAACAAAAAGGAATAGTTTTTTTTAATAGCTCCCTATTCTGTGACCTCTTAGGTCCACATTCATTTGGAGCTAATTGTAAAGCATATTATAAGATGCTGACCTAAACCCCATTCCTGCCAAACTGTTTTCTAAAAATTTTTATCAAATAGGGAGTCCTTTTCTGACGTATTTTATGTCCTTGAGTTTACCAAACACTAGGCTGTTTTCGTTTGTTTCCTGTTTTATATTTCCAGTGATCTGAAGAGTGTTTCACTGATCTGCTTTTATATTTTTAAGCATTATCTAATAGTCTGGATAATTACTGCTTTATTATATAATCTGAGGTTTGGCACTACTATGTCCCCTTCACTCCTCTTTTTTTATCATTTCCCTTGAGATTTTGTAGAACACATTTGTTCCTCCAAATGAATTTTGTTATAATACTGCCTCATTTTATTGAGTATCCCCTTGATAATTTGATTGGTATCCAGACCTAGAATTTTGAGTTATGCCTCTGCTTCTTATCTTTGGACAGATAAAGAAATGAAGTCCCCTATGCTTTTCTCTGCTTCTCCAAAGAGAATCTTTCCACATCACTACAATTTCCTCGTGTCTTTTGGGCTTCATTTTTAACCCAACTGTCAATATAGACATGCTTCAGGTGCCTGTTGGTATGGTGGTGCTTGCACAAAGATACCACATTAAAGTATCAATAGGTATATTTGTGTTTGTTGATGGCCTAAAGTTTTGTTCTTAGTATTCTGTACCCACTTTTCAGTCACTCTCCTCCTGGCATTATGAAAAGAGAAGGAATTGTACAGGACACAGGACCATTACATATTTTTGCCATTTCATGGATCATCAAAATAAAATAAAACATCATTCAATGGCCAACCTTCCGCGCATCTCCATGCTTAGTAAGAGTGTTCATTAAAGAGCAAACACCAGCCCCTCTCAGTTTTTCCCAGCTTGGTTCAATCTGCTACAGCCAGAGCTTTATTGATATAATCTTCAAAAATCCAGGGGTTCCTCAAGTGCATCAGGGTACAACCTTTGTGGGGGTATAGGCAAAGAACATTTAGACAAATGTCAAAACTGCTGAAACATGGAACCAACTTCCATATTGAGTGAAAAAAGATTGAAGTGGTCAGAGAAGTGCAAAGAGGATCTGAGCTTCAGGGGAAAGAGGAGAAACAAGGTGGGTAATTAGATTTAATTGAATCTTGCCTTGCTGGTAATTGAATTCCTGCTTAAGAACCAAAGCAGCTTCTCTTTTCCATTAGGGCTTGGCAGGAAAGTGCTAATTGCCAATCAAGGCAGCTGAGCATCATATCTTGAGGAAAGGTGGGAGGTCTGCCAAAAACGAAGTAAGCCATGCTCTGCTGCCCCTGGTGACTCAGTCCCCAGTCCAGTAACCAGGTGTGACAATCAGGCAGTCTGCCCTCATGATTACCTGCAAAGGATCACCACAAAATCCACCAAAAAGAATGAAAATAGGTTAAGGATCTTGCTTCCCGGAAGTTTTGAGGGCAAGGGGAATTTTGTAGTTACCTGTAAAGAGCAAGTTACCTGCCAATGCTAAGCACTGTAAGGCATTAGGTGTAAGGAGAAGGTGAGAGGGTTCAAATGCATCACTGATCTTTAAGTTACCAGAGAGGAATAATCAGAGGAGTCCAGATTCAAGGAGGAAACATATTAATATGAAGCCAAAGAGGCAGAGGGGAATCCCAACCTGTGTCAGGAGATTGGGGGATGGAATGGAAGAATGTGACAGAGCATAGCAAAGGATCATGCAATGCTTATAGTACAATGGTTTCTAAAGTGATTCTAGAAGTGATTTTCTCCATTTTCTGCTTGGAGAAACTCAGGCAAACAGGATGAAGTGACTTGCCCAGGGTCATACAGCAAATAAATGTCTGAGGCCAGACTTGAACTCAGGTTTTCCTGACTCTAGGTTCCAGACTCAATCCACTGAGCTACCTATAATTCATAGAATCAAAGATTTATGACTAAAGGGACCTTAGAATCCATTCTAGACCAAGTCCCTCATTTTTACAGAAGAGGAAACTGAGGTCCAGAGAGGTTAAGTGACTTGATGATGTAGGTGGTAAATGTTAGAGATAATGTCATTTTTACTATCTCTCTCCCCATCTATGTTTTTTACTTTCTTGCCTAAGACTTGGACAATCTTTGGAAATACCTTCTAAGTTCTGGCTGGTGGCATCCTTTCAAAGAGACCTTTCTATTGTTGTTATTGGCTTGACAAATGGCCATCTCAGTCCATCTCAGCCATCACAACTCATCTCTTCTTATTGACCATTTTGTCACCTGATGGCACCTACAGGTCTACTTTAGGATTCCTTGTAGAACAAATAGCTGCTTCCTCCTCACAGCTTCCTTCTCTAGCTCCTTCCTCTTAAGAAAGAGCCACAAATTTGGTGTGTGTGTGTGTGTGTGTGTGTGTGTGTGTGCGCTCGCACACATGTGAGTGTGAGATTCTCCCACTTCTAAGTAAGGCAGTAATCCCTTCTACCTCTCTGGATCCTTTGATTTTTATTCTTTCCATTGAAGCCCCCTCCTTTCCAGATTCTGTAGGAGCTCTCAGTTGGGATTTTCTGGTGTACACAGAGGTACTCCTTAAGCTCCTTCACCTTCTCTTCCAACAAGGGAACGAGCATAGATAACATAGACACTTGGCTGAGGTAGAAATACAAACATCATCTGCTCCATGCAAGTCACTGCAAAATTGACTTGCTCTCCATGCTCGCTGAGATCCTCATAGCTTGGCATTCAAACTGCTTATGGGTGATTACAGCTCATCTTGCTTGAACCTTTTAAACACTTTGACAACCTCTTTCACACCGCTTCAGAGCTACACAGCAGCAATTTTCTTTCCTTCTCTCATTCCTTTGAAAACTGTTCATATCATTTGATCACTTATCTATCAGGGAAAAGTCCTTGATAGTGTATTTGTGTCTATCCCCTATTGATCTAGGATATCAGCCATTTCTCAGCGTATGACCCAGCAGAGATTTGGCTCCATACATTAATAGGGGAATGAAATCAGCTCCATGACTTTCTTTAGTGATGTTCTGCAGCTAGGGGAACAGGAGAGAAGGAATCAGATAGAGGGGATTACCTAGGGTCAATGATTGGCAGACTGGAATGAAGGGGAGGAGAAGGTCACATTTGTTTCACTCACCTTGCCTTCCCGACTACTTTGCCTTTCTCCTCAGGTCTATCTCCTCATGTCTTCTGTTTAGCTCTTTCAACTCTTCAAGTTCTCCCAAATTAAATCTCTGGCTTTGTCTTCATACTTCCAGTCACTTCTAAAATACCTTCAGAAGTATTCTAGGACATTATAGGTGTAGGGAACAGAGGAAGCAAAGGCATGGAGGTGGGAAAGTGGAAAGCATCTGGGAGATGGTGAGTAATACAATTTGCCTGAAGCTTAGAGCATGTGGAAAGGAGAAGGCTAGGAAAGATCAGTAGCATCAGATTGTGGAATGTCTTTTTTTTGAGGCAATCAGAGTTAAGTGACTTGCCCAGGGTCACACAGCTAGTAAGTATCTGAGGTCAAATTTGAACTTCAGGTCTTCCTGACTCCAATGCTGGTGCTCTATCCACTGTACCACCTAGCTGCCCCAGACTGTGAGATGTCTTGAACTCCAACAAGAAGCTATGAACTTCCTTATTAGGTGATATGGAGTCTCTTAACTCATATTACGGGATGGGTGCAGTAAGACATTATGGGTTGGCACTGGGAAGAGACTGGCAACAGGAAGACCCGTTAGAAAGCTATTGCAATAATTGAGTTCAGAAGTAGGAAACCTGTGGCCTCGAGGCTACATGTGGCCCTCTAGGTCCTTGAGCACAGCCATTTGACTGAATCTTCAGTGAAGTTTAGATTTCGTCAAAGGGTTGCACTCGAGGACCTAGAGGGCCAAATGTGGCCTCTAGGCCACAGGTTCCCCACCCCTGATGCAGGCAATCAGTAATCATTTATTAAGCACCTACCAGGCACTATTCAAAGTGTTGGAATACAAAGGAAAACAAAACAGAAACCAGCCCCTGACCTCAAGAGACTTTTGTTCTACTGAGATGTAGCAGTGGAAATAGAGAAGCATCAGCTAAGGAAGATATTTCAGACAAGGCTTGGTAACTGATTGTATATAAAATACAAAGGCCAAGAAAGAGTAGAAAAAAAGTTTCAAATGGGAAATTGGGTAGATGTTGCTGCTACTGACAGAAATAGTGAAATCATAAGAAGGAGCAGATTAGATATGTTTAGTCTGAGATGTCAGTGTAGCACACAGGTGGAGATGTCTGGCAGGTGGCTGGAGATGCAAGTCAGACATTTGAAAGAGAAGTCAGAGACAGAGATCTCTATGAGGTGACAGTTAAAGCCATGGGAGTGAATAAAATTGGCATAGGAGTTTAATCATGTAATTCCCATGTTCAAGAATGTTCAGTGGCTCCCTATTGCCCCTGGGATGAGATTCAGACTCCTTCAATTAGCATTTAAGGCTCTCACAATCTGACCCCAACCTGCCTTACCAGACTGCTATCACTCCTTTTCATGTATTCTTCCTTTCAGTCAAACTGGACAGCCAAGCTGTTCCCTGAATGTTCACATTCCATCTCTAAACTTTGGGTCTCCGCATAAGCTAGCCTCCATCCCTTAAATGAACTCCCTCTCGACTTCTCAAAATCCTTCTTTCTGTTTTTTTTCCCCAAAATTGAAGAAAACAGACATTTATTAATTATATTATGTGCTAAGTATTATGTTAATAACCTTACAAATATCTCATTTAATCCTCACAACAATACAGGAATATAGGTGCTAATATTATCTCCATTTTACAGTTGAGGAAATTGTGGCAGACAGAGATTAAGTGACTTCTCCAAGATCATGTAACTAGTAAGTCTTTCAGGCCAAATTTGAACTCAGATTTTCTTGATTCCAGACCCAGAGTTCTATCCATTTCATCACCTGTTGTTCAGTCATCTCAGTCATGTCTGACTCTTCGTGACCCCTTTTGGAATTTCTTAATGCCATTCTCCAGCTTATTTTACAGATGAGGAAACTGAGACAAACAGGGTTGAACTTATCTTTCTTTAAGTCTCAGTTCCAGATCCCCTATTTAACAGGATGCTCTCTCTTCTCAAATCACCTGCTATTTATTTTTCTTTGTCCAGATTGTATCTCCCCCAGGAGAACATGAGCTCCTCAAAGGTAGGGCTTCTTTTATTTTGGGTTCTGTTTCTTCAGTGGCCAGCACACTGTCTCACTTGTAGCTGCAACTTAGCTGCTTGCCAAATGATTATTTATTTTACGTTTACCTCTCTGAGGATATGTCAGATCCCCTCAGGAGAATATAAGCTCTTTGAGGACAGGTCTTTCATTTTTGTCCTTCTAGCCTTTGCCTAACACAGTATTCTGAACCCTGGAAAATGTGTCAATAATCGAATTGAAGGGAGAGTGAATAGAGGGAAATGAGGAGGCTGAGGATAGGTGGTTGTCCTTTGTTCTCAAAGAGGACCAAAATCACATCACTATGCTATGTTTCAGTGTGTTTGATGGTGGCTGATCAGACCAATATGAGCTTGGAATGCTCTACCACAGGTTGTGCACTAATAGTCCATGTGAACATTTGAGGTAGATTCTCTAAATTTGCACATCTTGCATTTCTTTTGAACTATTTCATTTTTACTTTGCTCATAGAGCACAGCACCTTCCGTTGAGGACATAGCCTTGGTGAATGTCCACAATAAAGGCCTGGGAAGAGAATGCAGAGCCCGGGGAGGAAAGAATAGACAGGTAAGATTATCAGTGTCAGTTGCTATCTAGTGGTAAGGGTGAGAACTGAAAGATACCTTGAGGGAGCTGTTCCATCAGAGTGGTAGAGTGGAACCCTCATCACAAAGGATTAAGGAGAGTGGATGGGCCAGCAAATGCTGCCGACTTTCTCCAAAAGCTTAGAAGTGACAGGGAGAAAAGGGGTGGGATGGTAGAGTGCCAAGATGGGAAGGTCAAGGGAAGACCTTTTTTTCTTTTTAAGATTGGGGAACCCCGAGCCTGTTCTTAAGAAAATGGGAAGAAACCAGTGGCAAGAAAGAAACTGAAGATGTAGAGAAATGGGGGATGATTGCTGCAGCAAGGATCAAAGTGAGGCAGGTGAGGATGGCACAAGAAGGGAGACCAGGTATGAGAAATAATAGTTAGCCCTTCCTTTGAGACTGGACAGAAGGAACAAGCTGAGATGATGCTGAGAAATATGGAGGAGGAGAAGGAGGAAGTGAAGGGAGCCCTGATCACACAGCCTCAATCTTTTTACTGACACAGTGTTAGAATGGTGGGCTACAGTTGGAGGATCGGATAGAGAAGGAAAGGTTTGGAAAGGTTTCCAGGGAGTCAGTGAACAGCCTGAAGGCATAATAGAGCAACCATGAAGACCCAGCTGAATTTAGGCTCTACCAATTTATGGTGGAAGAAATGGGCTCCATCTTGTGACTTTCTTCAGTGGTGCTCTGCATCTGAGGGGACCAGGAGGGAAGGAAGTATAGTGAGGATGACCCAGGATTAGTAATTAGTAGACTGGAATCAAGAAAAAATATGGGGATGAGGGAATTCTAGGGTGTTAAATGTTAAATCAGTGAATTTGCAGACTAAGGGATCTAGCCTGGGAATAGAAGTGAATGGGGCTATGGTTGAGATGATGAATTGAGAGACTAGGGAGGCAACTAGGTGGTGTGGTAGAACAGAACACTGAGCCTGGGGTCAGACACTCAGGAAGACCTGGGTTTAAATTCAGACACTGATCCTGAGCAGGTCATTTAACTACTGTCTGCCTCAGTTTCCCCAACTGTAAAATGAGAATTGATTCCATATCAAATCAACTAAGTCTCCTATGCTTTGTTAAATTCTTCACCTTCTTCATTTCTTACAACAATATTCCATTATATTCTTGGACCACAATTTGTCTAGAGGCCATTCCCCAGTCTATGGGTATCTGCTTTGATTCTACTTCTTTGTTAGCAATGAAAGTCTTGCCTCTATTCTTAAAAAGTAAAGATTCTGCCCCTACTTCTTTCTTCCATGAAGCTTTGCCCTAAGTGCTGAATCTCCAAGCCTATGATCACCACAAAACAGTAACAACAGCCTCCTGTTTGGGGGATGATAACCAGACTCGTGGTTTCATTGGTACAGGGAACTCCTTGGTGAGGCAACTTTCTCCATCAATTCATGTAGAACCTTCTCTGCAACTCAACCTCACTTGCCTAGAGCACTGAGCAAGTAAATGATTTCTCCAGGTTCAAACCACTAGTAAGTGTCAGAGGCAATACTCGAACTCAGGTCTTCCTGGCTTCAAAGTCACCTCTTTGTCCACTATGCCACACTGTGTCTCTGCTGCTCTAAACCAAACCAAAACAAAGAGAGAATTGTTTTCCTTGGGAAATTTTATTATAGTACAAGATATTAAAAAATATCTAAATTAACATGTGTATGTGAAGCATCTGATTTATGTATCCTAGTCCAAAAGAAAAAAATGCCAGTGTGTGTATTAAATGAAACTGGAAAGATTACAACTGCTCTTTGTAGCAATGATTCAGACTGGTTCAGATAACAAATAAAAACATAGTACTTTCCTGTAAAGAATATTGGGACTCACCATCTTGTCTCAGGGGGGACTGTGTGTTTGGAAACAATGAATCATCACCATCTCCTAGTCCACAGCAACATGGGCATAGAAATCATCATGGGCACTAGTAGAAAAGGCAAAGATTTTACCAAAACAAGACTTTGATGGGTTTCTGAAAGAGTTCATCAATAGAGAAATTCTACCTCTGGAATATCTAACCCCAGCACTCACGTCCTGTGGGTTTCTCCCTGTGTTCGTATACCGAGTGTTGAAGCTTGAGAGGCATTGTTTGACATGCTTTTATAAAGAAATGATTCTCTAAGTGTAGTCACTGGTGGTCACCTCTAGGTGGCCCGTGGGGGTATTATTAATGTTTGAACATAATAATGTCTGCCTTTTTGTTTCTGACATGAATACATAATTTGCTTGTGATATTCAAACAAGAAATATCCTGGGACATTTGGTCATCTCTTATTACTATGCATTTGCAAAAAGCCCACTGTGAAAACAAGCAGCTAATGCACTAACCAGCCTTTGTTACAGAGGATGAGGAAAGGGAGAAATTCTTTGATGAATACAATACAATCTCCCAAATGAAATCTACATATACTTTGCTACTCAGTGGCTTAATACAAAAGGGTGTCCACTTTTGCATTGGAAAGATGGTGAAAAATATGTTGGAAAATAGGAATTAGACTGATGAAATTAAATATATCCATATGAGGTCCATGGGAGATGTGACATGAAAAATCAGACAATGTCAGGCCATGGAAGAATCAATTCTCAAGATGTCTGAAAGAAGAGAAAATGCCAAAGGTGTGGAAAAAATCATGGTGCAAATAAAGGTAACCAGGAGAATATCAATCACTACCTGCTGTCCCATCTCTACACAATTTTCATGAGAGTAGGAAGCAAAAAGGTGACTGAGAGAATATTAGCACCTGCCTGCTGTCTTATCTCTACAAAAATGTTGATGAGAATAATCTGTACAGGGAGGGAGAGCTTTCTCAATGAGGGCTTTGGAAGGGAACAGTAGGTTTTCATAAATAATATTTGTAAATATGGTTCAGGGATATGAAATGAATGAGACCAAAGACTTATATAGAATCCTCATACCTATATATCATGAATACTTTCTTCAAGAAAAAAAAGTGCTTTCTTTTTTCAAGAAAAGGTCTGTTTCATATGGTAAACACCAAATGTCATAACAAAAAAAATGGAATTGATTATATTTGAACAAACAAGAAATGACTTGTCGCTTATGTGGGAGCCATTCCTAGGTCAGTAGTATGATGAATCATCTGTTAGATCAAAGATTAAATTAATATAAAACTGAAAGAAGAAATAGCAACAAATATATATTATACAATTAAAATGGCTTTGGTTTAATCTATTCAAATGAACTGTTGATTTCCATACACACACACATACACACGTATACACACACACACAAAATGGGAAATGAAAAGAAGAATGGATAAAGACCCAGATTATAATCATATAGCAAAGGAGAGAGATTTTTCAGATAAGAGCAGCACAGATACAGAATATAAACTTGCTTGTAAAATTGTATGGCAAAGGATGGTGGAATATTTATTATGAACCATATTGCCTCATAAAACAACAAGAAGAGGTAGAGGGGGAAAAATAGTTTAAAGAGAGTTAGACTACAGACCCAAGCAAAGTCATCCCAGGGATATTTAAGGAAGAAGCTTAACAAAGGATAACAAATAGATAAAAAATGGAAAAGATCTGTAAAAATGTTTATAGTAAATACTTTCCGCCAACAAAGGAAGTGAGTCAATACTTTTGGACTCTAACATCATAGTTCCAGATGTGCTACGTGAGGAAGGGGAAATAGAACTGAGGAAAACAAAACTGACAAAAAGAGCTCAATGAGGCCAAGATATAGAGGGGAAGTTCATGCTAGAGATGACTCGATTGTGAGAGAACTGAAGGATCAATTTTTTATATAACTGAAAGAGGGGAGGACACTAACAATGTGGGAAAAAACCTCAGACCTCATTATTAGTAAAAACAAGTGACCAAGGGAATATCAATAACTGTCTACTGTTCTATCATTGTGAAATATGAGGATCACCTTGGTACAAGTACTGAGGGCTTCTTTGATGAAAGTCTTAGAAGGGAACAGGCAGGCTTTTGCAATGGATATCCCAGAGTACACTAAATCTTTGCAATAAAATGATTGACTGAAAGATATAAATAATACAAGATCCTACAATGCATTTGGTTTTGTAGAGTTAGACACCACTCAAAAGTCTCTCTTCAACAAAGTGTCTCCCATGTGTCTGTCAAGGTGATGCAAAATTCCTTAAAAGATCTTGCAACATCCTTAACTGTGTTTTGACTCTGATTATTAAAATCAACTGAGGCATAAAACAGGGAGATTTATGTTGAGCAAAGGTGGGTGTGATTTTCAAGGGGGAGATCCAGTGCAGAGTCCAAATGCAAGAGGGAATTTCCTGTTTTTGGTGAAGTCCTCCATATGCTCCTCTTTTGATGAAAGTGTGTTTATTACATCAATCTCTATAATATTACAGAGACTCCATTTTCACCTAAGAGTCCAACCTGACTACAGTTAGCCCTTCCACATCACAGGGATTAGGGGTGCAGTGACCCTATGATCTAAAAAATTCTTGTACAATTTCTTGGCTCTTCCTTTGTAGTTTTTTCTTTTTCTTTTATGAGGTGTTTACCTTATTGTAAAATTTGGATTAAGTCATAGGTTCTGTGTTGTCTGCTGGCCTTCACATGTCATCTGTGGCTTTTGCAAAACTCCCCCAAAATTCCCATTTGACTTCTTATGCCAATCCATGATATATTGAAACCATGATGGGGAAAGTCTTGATGTGGAAGGGATAACTGTACTCAGGAAAATCTACACTAAAAAAGAATTCCTTCTTCCCTTGGAGTCCTAATTTTACCACCAACTTGCTTTGCTCTCCTGGGTAAGTCACTACCCATCTCTGGATATGACTGCCCACCAATAAAATAAGGTAGTTGGATAAAATAATTTCCAAGGTCCCTTTCCAATCTAACACCTTACGTTTAACATTCTATGGCATAAAGTCCCACCGAATTCTGAAAAAAAAAACCCAAAACCTTGTTGTTCAGATCATGCCATAAATCTAGAGGGACCAACTATCTACCAATGCATATATATAAGACCAATCATCTACAAGGTCGTGCAGGTCAAACCCAGTCCACCACCTGTTACTGTATAATCCACAAACTCAGAACAGTTTTTATATTTTTTAATGGCTGAAAAATCAAAAGAAGAATCATATTTTGTGACACATGTAAATTATATGTAATTGAAATGACAATGTCCTTAAATAAATTTTTATTAGAAAACAGCCACGTTCGTTTGTTTATGTATCGTCTATGGCTGCTTTTGGGCTATAATGGCAGAACTGAGTAGTTGTGACTGACTGGAGCATTCTCAGCTCTCATCACTTTGACCATAATTACAGTGATAGAGTTATAATTTGACAGCATTTTGAATGCTGTATGTATGGCCACACCACGACATTTTATTTATTTTTTATTACCAGGGCATAACCATCATGTCAAAAAAAAAAAAAGAAAGAAAAGAAAAGTGGACTTTGAACATTGTGCTTTTAAGACACAGTGGAGTGTGGATTCTTTTTTTTATGGAATTAGATTACAAAGCATTGTGTTTAGCACGCAATAACAACATCTGTATGCTAAAAGGATACCATATACATTGACATTGCCACACTAAGCACTTGTCACAATATTCCCAACTCACAGTAAACCATGGTAGGAAAAACGAGAAAATCCAAAATGGAATATCTCATCACAGCAGAATTTCTTGACAAAAATAAAAAATGAAAATGAGGCTGTACCCAAAGTAAGTTTCTGAGTGGCTCATTTGTTAACCAAGCAAGGAAAGTCATTTATTGATGGTGTGTTAATTAACTTGTGTTTGGCTGTGGCAACCAAAGAAATATATCCAAGGAGCCTTGTTTAAGACTATTAGCCTTTCAGCTCAATTAAAATCATACACTTGTGGATTGATATCAGTATTTGGCAGTACCTATCTGTGTGAAAAGACATTTTCAAAAATTGACTATGGAGAATCTCATTACAGATGGCATTAACAGATGAATGTTTCCAATGAATAGGGATGATAGGGAGCACTAACTTTGAACCCCAGTTAAATGAAATGTTATCTCCCCTAAAAAAATTCCATTCTTCTCATTAGTAAACCCGTATTACAAAAAGTACTCTATTACTTTTATTATATTTTTAATCTTTTTAATAAAATTTGTGGAAATTTGTTTCCTTTATTGCTACATAAATACCTACAAAATAACCCCAGGGGTAGCTAGGTGGCACAACAATGGATAGAACACCAAGCCTAGGGTTAGGAAGACCTGAGTTCAAATCTAGCCTCAGACACTTACTGTTACTTAGCCTCTGTGACCCTGGGTAAGTTACTTAACATGTTTACCTCAGTTTCCTCATCTGTAAAATTAACTGGAGAAGGAAATGGCAAACCAGTCTAGTATCTTTGGCAAGGAAACCCCAAATGGGGTTACAAAGACTCAGACACAACTGAAATGACTGAAGAACAAGCAAAATTACCTGGATATTTTCTTTCAGTCCACAAAGTCAAAACCATTTACTCTCTGGTCCCTTACAGTATTGGACAAATGAACAATGACTTGGACTCAGAATTGAACAGGAGGAAGAGAAAGGGTCAGATTGCCTTTGAGAAATTTTAAAGTTCTCTTGATGACCTTGTGTTTGTCCTTCATGTTTGAAGACCATGACATCAGAGATATGATGACATGACTTGCACTGGACTTTGTTTTGAGGGATGGAAGGCTGTACAAGATCAGCAGACTCACTTTCTCCTCCTGAGCCATCTGGATCCAGTGACCAGATATTCATCAGGATGACTGGAGATGGCCCAGGATGCACTGGGAGACCTTGACCTTTTCAGGTATTCACTTAGAGAGAGGTAATGCCCATTGAATGAATAGGCCTCTTTAAGAGGTAGTCAGGGAATGATCCTATTAATGAGCAAAAGAAAAAAAATAACTAAATCAAGACGGGGAGGGAAAGAGAAACTGTTACTATTGATAATCACTTGAAGCCAGCCATTAAGTGGATATTGGGCATTGAAAATGAAAAGCATTTTCACTAGAGGCCCCTCCATAGACTCTGCCTGAAACTGAAGCCTAGTGATCACATATAGGTCCCTGAAGTTCCCTAGACCTCTTTTTCTACTACATTCACAGCAGGGCATCTGGCTTTAAAGCCTTTGAAGGCCTTGACATTTTTAATCCTAGGACCTTCTTAGGGATCTTGAATTGGTCAGTCCAGCTCTCTAGCACTGTTTGCTTTAGAGTCATGTAATGTGCTTGAACTCCAAGTCCTCTGAAAGACTTGTCATTTTAAGTTCTTGGACCTTTGTGGGTGATCCAAAAATGGTCCCCACAGCTATCTAGGCCCCAGGTTCAGGCAGAGTCCAATGAGGGCCCACGAGTGTAAATCCTCTTAAGGCCTTGTCAGCTCTAGACCTTGGAACCTGAAGCTCTCTAGGCCTCTGTTTCTCCTACACTCACACAGGGGTATGGCTCAAAAGCTTTTGAAAGCCTTGACATTTTTAATCCTAGGAGCTTGTTAGTGATCTTTCACTGGGTTATCCCACTTTCAAGGACTCCATTTCCTTTAGAGTCATATAAAGAGTTTGGATTGTGAGGACTCTGAAAGACTTGTCACTTTTTGTCCTTGGACACTTGGGGGTACACATACAATGATGACCTTAAGCTTTCCCTGAAACAAAGGCTCATCTTTTTAAGACCAAGATTCTTCTGGTTACAGAAAAATTGCATGGTTAGAAATCATGGAATACTACTGTCTCCAAAGAATCAAAGTTGAGGATCAACCAAAGAATAATGGAAGGTCACATGACAGTTGTGAGCAAGATTCAAAACACCCCAAGCAAGGAATGATGTGAGAGAATTGGTGTAAGTTGTGTAAAAGATGTCATCAAAGAAACATGATTACAAAAAAACATTGCTTCATCATGTAGTGAGAGTGAGGGATAAGCCTTGATCAAATTTCATTGGTATCCATGCAATGAGAACAGAATTTGAGCAAGACCTCAATATGTTGAGTGGGGCCCCTATGGTGGATTTTTAAGGAGAAATGGACAAGAGCAGGGATGCCCTGAATGTGTTGCAATCACTATCGTATCCATGAGATCACAGATCCATTTGGGTGTTAGAGTGCTTTTCTGGTCCTATTCTCTAGCTAAGAGTCATGGAAGACCATGGTCTCTGAAGAGTTGAAATTCAGCACATCCAAAGGGAAGTGGAGGGGGTGAGGCTCATAGTTGCCCTGAATAGGTTGCGACACATTGCAATGAGGGACTGCAGAGATATTC
Organism: Notamacropus eugenii; assembly: GCF_028372415.1. NCBI lineage: Eukaryota > Metazoa > Chordata > Mammalia > Diprotodontia > Macropodidae > Notamacropus > Notamacropus eugenii. The sequence goes on along the minus strand of NC_092879.1, from coordinate 29,851,335 downwards.
CTTAAAGGATGTAATCAGAGAAATATATGGTCATAAAAGATGGATTGATCATATGGTAAAATCAGTCAGCTTGCATGCTACCCACATGTGACAGGATCACTAGCTACAGGGGCTCCTCTTCCCCATTCTGTCTTGTGGATTATGTTAGTATCAGGGGTGGGGAATCTGTGGCCTCAAGACCACATGTGGCCTTCTAGGTCCTTGGGTGTGGCTTTTTGACAGAGCCCAAATTGTTGGAATAAGTCCTTTTATTAAGGAGATTTTTTCTGTGAAACTTGGATTTGGTCAAAGGGTCATATTTGAGGACCTACAGGGCTACATGTGGCCTTGAGGCCACAGGTTCCCCACCCCTGGCCTAGTTTATTCCCCTAATGGAAACAAAGCTGCAATACCTCATTGAATAGTCTTTCTATGTTTTGGCTAAGTAAACCTCTTTCATGTACTGTTGAATTACCGACAAATGTCTCATTTGGTTCTAATATCAAATCTAAGCAGAAGACCAACCTGAGTCAGACCTGCCCATTACACCACGCAATATCAGAAACAAAAACACTAAAGAAAAGCTCCCAGTACTGACAGTGAATATCCAGTGGTGGATTCACAAGAAGGTATGGTCAAGAGTCATGAGTTATCAAAATGCACAGGTCAGCTCTAATCTATAGAACTTGAGGAAGAATCTGCATTAATGAAATCAAAGAACCATCTACCAAAATATTCAAAGAAAGCATCATCTTACTGGCATCGCATCAAAAATAATGAAAAACTTCTGATTCTTTGGAATAGTGAGAAAGGATTGGGTTTTCTCCCAGGGCAACGGAAAGCCCATGGAGCAGGTAAACACCAGGGTTCTTATATTCATGTTTCTCTACTTGCTCTTGTATCCATCTTTGTGCATTTCTTAAAAACAACACCACCACCAAACCTGAGTTTTCTAGTGAGTTTCCTGTGTAGCCATTTCAGGCTCATGAGATAATTCCAATTTTTCCTCTTCATTGGGGTTGTTTTCCTTTATGTCTTTAGAATTCCTCTCTTGAGAGTTTCCCATCCCTTCTGAGCTAACTTCCCTGGGAAATTTTTAGTCATAGGGATCCTGACTCTCCTTCCTTTGAACCCCTTGAGATTTTCTTTCTTTAAATCTCAGATTCATATCCCAATCTTTCTCTGCTTCTCTATCCCATACTCTACAAGTGAGTGGCGGTCTTCCCTCTCAGAATTAAAAGAAGGAAATTATCATTCAGGAAAAGTTTTTTTTAAGTAGTTAGTTACATTGTTTTTGGTGGAAATAAGAGCATAGATTCAGAACTGGAAGGAACTCCATCTTTTAAAAGAAGGAAATTATTATTCAGGAAAAGTTTTTTTAAAGTAGTTAGTTACTTTGTTTTTGGTGGAAATAAGAGCATAGATTCAGAACTGGAAGGAAGTTTAGGAACTACTTCATGAACCACCCCCACCTCAATTTACAGCTGAGGAAACTAAGGCTGAAACAGATTAAATTACTTGCCCAAGATCATACAGATAATTAGTCTCAAAGTTGGGGGGAAGGAAGGAGAGATTGACAGAGACAGAGACAGACAGACAGAGACAGAGACAGACAGACAGAGACAGAGAGAGACACAGAGAGAGAGAGAGAGAAACAGAGACACACAGAGAGACAGAGAGAGAGACAGAGAGAGAGAGCGAGCGTGCAAGTGCACTCCAGAAGCAAATGTGTGGATAGTTGAAGTCAATACAATTATCATGTCTCTGTGCCAGGCTTGTGATCTGTTTCCAGAACTCATCTATTTCCTCTGTCTTTCTAGGTGTTCAGCAGTATACTCTGATTACAAAATTGCTTCTGTTTATCCCTTCATTGATTTTAACCCAAATGCCCACTACCACACTATTTTTAAGGAACATTTTATTATCTGTGATTCCTTTGGGCATGTAGGGATATCCCTTGAACTCTTGTACTTTTTCTTTGAGGAGAGAGACTAGATGATATTTTGAACATAAATATGTCACTTGGTTAACCCAGAAATACAATCGTTACATATTCAATGTATTTTTAAAGATTATGAAGAGCTTTATTTTAAAAAGTATTTTTAATTTTTTTATTTTTAAACATTCTTTTCTTTTCAAGTTTTGAGTTTCAAATTCTCTCCCTCCCTCCCACCACCTCCCCTGCCTACTGAAAGAAAACAATATGTTATCAATTATATACATGAAATCATAAAACATATTTCCATATTAGCCATATTTTCTTCAAAGCAAGAAGAGAAAAAATATACTTCCATTTGTACCCAGAGTTCATCCATTCTTTCTCTGGAGGTGAATAGCACTTTTTCATCATGAGTCTTTTGGAATTGTCTTGGATCATGGTATTGATAAGAGCAGCTAAGTCTCACAGTTGATTATCATTACAACATCGCTATTACTGTACACAATGATCTTCTTGTTCTCACTTCATTCTGCATCAGTTCATATGGATCTTGCCATGTTTTTCTGAAACCACCCTCCCTTGTCATTTTCCACAGAATAATTGTACTCCATCACAATCACATACAACAACTTGTTCAGCCATTCCCCAACCGATGAGCATTGCCTCAATTTCCAATTCTTCACCACCACAAAAAAAAGCTGGTAGAAAAATTTGTGTTCATATAGGTCCTTTTCCTTTTTCTGTGATCTCGTTGGGATAGAGAACTGGTAGTGGTGTTGCTGGTCAAAGGTTTCTGTCTAATTTCAAATTGTTCTCCAGAACGGTCCAAGAGTTCATCATTGTACCTATTTTCCCTCATTTCCTCCAGCATTTGTCATTTCTGATAGGTGTAAGGTGTTATCACGGAGTTTTTTTTTTTTTAGTTTGCCTTTCTCTTACCAATAGTGATTTAGAGCATTTTTTCATATGACTATAGGTAGCTTTGATTTCTTCTTCCGAAAACTGCTTGTTTATATCCTTTGACTATCAATTGAGGAATGGTTCTTATTTTTATAAATTTGACTCAGTTGTATACTCAGTATATATTTGAGAAATGGGGTCTTTATCAGAGAAACTTGCTGTAAAATTTCTTGATTTTACTTCATTATCTGTACTTTTGCAGATTATCCCTGTTAATTAGGTCTACTTTTGCTTTTGCCTTTTCTGAGATCATGATTGCTGCCCTTTACTTTTTTTTAAGTTCAGCTGACGCATATTAGACTCTGCTCCAGCCCTTTATTTTAACTGTGTGTTTTTCTGTTTCAAGTGTGTCTCTAGTAGACAACTTATTGTTGGATTCTGGTTTCTAATCGATTCTGCTATTTACTTGCATTCTATGGGTGAGCCTATCCCATTCCCATTCCCAGTTATGATCAATAACTATGCATTTCTCTCCATCCGATTTTCTTCTGTTTCTTCTTTCTTTTTAATCTCATCCCTCCTCAAAAGTCTACTTTGCTTCTAACCACTGCATCCCTTAATCTGTCTTCCCCTCCTTTTTCTTATTCCCTTCCCCTCTTATTTCCCTATTAGATAAGGCAGATTTCTACACCCAACTAAGTGTGTGTATATGTATGTATATGTATTATTTCTTATGAACCAGTTCTGAGGAGAGTGAAGTTCAAGCACTGTCCGCTAACACCCCCCCCCATTTCTTCCTTTACTGTAAAAGCTCTTCCTTGCTTGCCTCTTTTATGTGAGAAAATTTTCCCCATTCTACTTCTCCCTTCTCCCAGTGTACCCCTCTATCTCATCCCTTTATTTTTTGAGATTATTTCAAAAGAATTGACTCACATCTGTGCCCCCTATGTAAACTCTGTTGAATTACTCTAATAATGATGAAGGTATTAGGAGTTACATGTATCACCTTCCCAGACAGGAATATATACAGTTTAACTTTATTGAGTCCCTTATTAGTTTTTCATTATTACATGTTTATTCTTATTTCAATCTTCTGTTTAAATGTCAAATTTTCTATTCAGCTCTCATCTTTTCACCAAAATTCTTGGAAGTTCTCTATTTCATTAAGTATCCATTCCCCTTCTCTCCCAAAGGATTATGCTCAGTTTTTCTGGGTAGGTTATTCTTGGTTGTAATCCTAGCTCCAGAATATAATATTCCAAGCCCTCCACTTCTTTAATGTGGAAGGTGCTAAATCTTGTGTTACTGTAGTTCCATGATATTTGAATTGTTTCTTCATGGCTGCTTGAAGTATTTTCTCTTTGACCTTGGAGCTCTAGAATTTGGCTGTAATATTCCTTGGATTTTTCATTTTGGGATCACTTTCAGGAGGTGCTCAGTGGATTCTTTCCATTTCTGCTTTTACCCTCCAGATCTAAGACACTCAGGCAGGTTTTTTTTTCCAATGAGATATTCCACATCTTCTATATTTTCATTCTTTTATTGCTTCTTAATGTCTCATTTAGCTTCCAGTTGCTGAATTCTAATTTTAAGGCATTCTTTTCTTCAGTGTATTTTTATACCTCCTTTCCATTTAACCTATTCTGCTCTTAAAGGAGTTCTCTTCTTTAGTGAATCTTTGTGCCCCTTTTACCATTAGGTCAATTTTGTTTTTGAAAGTGTTATTTTCTTCAATAATTTTGTGCCTCTTTTACCAAACTGTTAATTCTCTTTATATAATTTTCTTGCATCACACTCATTTCTTTCCCCATTTTTTCCTCTACCATTCATTTCTTCTTTAACTCTTCTAAAAGTTCTTGTTGGGCTTGGATCCAGCTAGCATTTTTCTTTGAGGCTTTGTAGCTGTTTTCATATTGTCATCTTCTTCTGAGTCTATGTCTTGGTCTTTCCTGACACTGCAATAGCTTTTTAAGATCAAGTTCTTTTGTTGTTGTTGTTGTTTGCTCATTTTTCCCAGTCCATTTCTTCGCTTTGAATTTTATGTTAAAGTTGGGCTCTGCCCACTGGGGAGTGGGAAGACACTGTTCCAAGCTTCAAGTTTTTTGTGCTGCTTTTCTTCAGAGCTAGTTCTGAGGGTCTGTAAGATTTCGGTGCTTCCAATGTTATGAATTGGGGAGAGGTATAGTCACTGCCCTTCTAGTCTGCAAGCTGGTCTTTACTCAGGAAGAGATCTTGGTCCCCTGTAGCCACAAATATTAGTGTTCTTCTTGGCCCTGGAAATGTGACCAGAGCTCCTGCTCCCTTGTGACAAGCACTTCTCTCCACTTTGGAACTGTGACCCAGATCTGCTTATGGGAAATACAGTTTCCAATAAGCATCAGCTGTACTCAGTGCCAGCAAAGGGCACTTTAATCTCTTTCTGACCACTTGTTCACCCTCTTATTGTGTCTAGGCTGAGAGCTCCCAAAGTTGCTGCTGCCACATTGTGTATGGGCACTGGACAGGGCTCCACGCTTAAGTTTTCATAGACCAGAAAAATGTTTTATTCTGATCGTGTATTGTCTCTGCTTCTCCAAAATTTGATCTGAGGCATTTATTTTGAAGTTATTTGGAAAGTAATGTTGAGAGAGTTTAGCTGGGTTGCCTCTAATCCACCATCTTGTTCCCCTGCCCCCTCCACACACACACACACACACACACACACACACACACACACACACACACACATTCAACATAATGTGCAAATGTCAGGGCAAATTTTTTTTCAGTTATCCATGCTGATAGAGATCCTCAGCCTTGTTTTTCAGACTGCTTGTGGGTGTTTACACTCATTTCCTAAGCACCTCATTAAGACCTTTATAGCCTTTTAACACCTCTTAATGATGACAGCCACACCCAACTTCCCTTTTCTTCTTTCACTAACCCTATTTACTTAACACCTCCCCAAATCAATTACCTTCTTATGCTCCTTTCTCTCAATTCCTTTTCTCTTTCAGACTGAGCTATTCTCCTCCATCTTTCCCTCAGATTCTCCAAAATTCATTATCCGCCCTTCCAATGTTCTCAAAATTATTTTCCTACTTTCTGTCCCCTTATTCAAAGTCCTTCTCTCTCCTTCTCTTTGTCTTACAACTCTCTCCCAAGTTGAAAAAGCTTCCACACAATGAATACAAATTTAAAACATTAAAATATTAGTGACACATTTATAAATGAAAAATTGGGGGGAAAAGGTTCACATTCTTATGTGTGTCTCAGTGGTGAATAATTGAAATGATTTTTTAATTAGGCATTTATCCGAAGGTGCAATATGTTATTCTTGGCTCAAACAAAGGACTTCTCTCCCAGGCTGGTTGTAATTCAAAAAACATTTGTTAAGCACCTACTGTTTGCCAAGCACCTGCTGCTAGCTATTAGGAATATAAAGACAGATGTGAGACAGTGTCAGAGGTGAACGAGCTCACATTTTATTTGGGGAGCATAGACGCAAGAGTTTCCTCATTGGTGAAGAGAATGATTAGCGGATGCTCTGTTCCTACTAGGTTCGGGACATATAAGGTACCTCATACATTCTCACTACATTGGCTCAAGCAGAAGCTGAGAGGCCGTGTCTATCCTTTGGACTTAGTAAACCAAGTGGCTATCCTGGGAGAAGGGCTGTGTCTATGAGTTAAAGTAATGAAAGTCAAGTCAGTAGTGGATTAAAGAAGGGAAGATGGAAAATACTGGTCTTCTTTGTCTAGATTCTGAAAGCTAAGTGGCTCAGTAAATAGAAAGTATTGGGCTTGGAAGGCTAGGAAGACCTGAGTTCAAATCCTGCCTCGTATACTTACTAGCTAGGCAACCCTGGTCAGGTCATTTAACCTCTCTCAGCCCCAGTTTATGAGAGGGTTGGATTCAATGACCTTTAGGATCCCATCTGTGGCCTTGGGCAAGTTACTTCGCATCCTTCTACCTGCTTCCTCTTCTATAAAAAGAAGATATTTGATTCTAAGGCCTCACAGGTGTCTTTTAGCTTGACACAGAGGATCCTATGGTCCATTTTTCCAGGAACCCTCATTGTTCTGGGCTCCCTACAATGGCACATCTAACAGCACTCAATCAAGACTGATGCCAATCACAGTAGAAGAAAACAGCACCTTCTCTTCAAAATCAGGGCTAAACCAGAAAACCCCACAATCCCACTTGGAATGAAATGAGCTAGAAATTGACCAGGAATGACCAGCTGGCTTTTATCTCCTTTGAGGACTGAGGAAGAGGGAACAAGTCTAAACTGGATCAGGAGGAAGGAAGGGCTTTGTGATAATGAGCTAAACATGGAGATTATAAAGTTGCCTTCTCTACAGATAATTAAAGATCAGGGCTTATTGCCTAGAAATTATTTAGAGCAAGAACAAGTTGCCTGGTGATCTCTAGAGATTCCCTCCCAAACTCAACAAATCCAACAAACATTTATTAAGCACCTAATGCAGGCAGAGCACAGGGTTCTGGGGGAGATTTAAAGTAGAGATAGAACATAGCCTCTGCCCTTATGGAGTTCACAGTACTTATGGATGTGTTGCATACACAGATAGCTCTACTACAAAAGAATACCTTTAAAGAGCCTTCCGATGAATTCTGGCAAAGGTGCTTGCACAGGGGAGGAACCGATGGAATGACTGGGTGAAGAGGGTCTGTTTGAAAAATCAGTAATCATTGAGCACTGGGTCTCGAGATGATGACTGGGGAAGGCAATAACTCCTCCGTGCTCTGCTCTGGAGGCAGAGTTGTGTTCAGTTGTGGGACCCACAGTTTAAGAAAAAGGAGATCGGTTGATAAACTGGAGGAAGCCCAGAAGAAAACAACCAAGATGGTGAAGAGCTTTGAGTTCATGAAGGACCTGGGGATGTCTCTCCTGGAGAAGAGAAGACTCAAGGAGAAAGGATATGGTAGCTTTGGTCAAGTATTTGAAGGGTCATCCTGTGGAAGAGAATTGGAGGCCTTCACATGAAGGATGGGAGACCAGCTAGTTCAAGCCCCTCATTTAACAGAAGTGGAAACTGAGGCCCAGGGATTTGAAGTGACTTGTTTGAGGTCACACAGATAGTGTCAGAGAATGGATACCCATTGTTGATATTGTATTGAGATTCCTTTTGAGTGGGAGCTGGACTAGGTGGCCTTTAAGACTGTTTCCAACTACCAAGTTGAGGAATTTTGTGGATTTTTATAATCCACAGATATGTTTTAAATCAAATCAAACAGACTCAGTTGCCTTGAACACATAAAACTTATGTTAAATTTAGTTGCATTTTTAAGTATTGAAAAAGAGTTTGGTTTTTTTTAAGCTGTCTTTAACATGAGAATCTGTCAATGACACTCAAGATTTCCATTGGTTTGGGGGTTTGGCAACAAAATATCAGCCAACATACCATTCATTTTTTATATATTTCATTTATATATTTTTTCTAAGCCAATGATGATTGGTTTTCTCCACTCCACTTTCTTCCCCTTCCCTAACCCCTCTCCATCCACATCCTAATGTTTCTGGGGAAATTCTGGCATAGGCTGGGAAAGAAAGAGTAAGAGGGAAGGTAACTTGCTGTATGAGCTGACTCCATCACCCCCTGGATTTAAGTACGGTTATGGAACCTCAAAGGAATTGTCATGGAGAGAGGGAAACTATCAAAGAAGTGTAGGGAAGGGGGAGAATGGATGAGTGGGGAAGGATGAAAGTGAGAAAATAGATGAATTACATTTCTTTAGAAACTAGATCTCCAGAATGTCTTAGAATAGAATAACACACAAATCCTCCCAAAGAGTGATATTCCAAAAGTTATTTTTTTTAATCTTCTCATTCTATAAGCCAAAAATGGACCTCATTGATCTTGAAGTATTTTCCCTCAGTCTCCCTCTCTATGCAACTGTGCACTTCAATATGGATCTATGATCTTAAAGACTTGGCATTCCTTCCAGTGGCACAAGCCATCTGAGCCTTCTCACTTGTGGCATTTTTGTCTATGTTCTCCCAAAGATCATCCATCTGTCAATGTAATAAAGGCCCTCCTCTGGATCTTGTCACATTTTGTGAGTACAAAGGCAGCACCAATGTGTGGGAGAAGGAGTATTGCTTTGCTGTCTCTCACTCTTACCATTTGATGAAACTGTCTTCTTTTCTGATCATATATTGCATAGAGCCTAGTCTAATCTAGGCCCCTTATTCTACAGAAGAGGAAACTGAGACCCAGGGAGGGCAAGTGACTTGCTCAAAGTCACCCATGGGCCCCTAGACCTAGAAGGGCCCTTAGAGGCCACCTTCTTCAATTCCTTTACTTCACAGATGAGAAGACTAAGGTCCCAGAAGGTGAAGTGACCCAGAAGGTCACAAGATCAAGGATCTTTGATTTAGAGTTGGAAAGGTCTCAGAAGTCATCAAGTCCAACCCCTTACTTATTGGATGAGTAAACTGAAGCCTAGATAATGACTTGCCCATGGTCACACAGGTAATAAGTGTCTGATCTGGGATTTCAACCCATATCTTCCTGTATCCAAGGTTAATGTTACACTATGCACCATTTCTTGTACATAGATTATTGTTGGAAGGTTCTGCAGCATAATTGCATGAACAATGCGTCTCTCCATTACCTTTTGGGTCAGCAGAAACTTTGGTGCTTTAGAGACTGAGGCATTCTGAGGTTTGGGAACATATAATGTAACTACATTTGTGCTGACAACATGGGTCATTGCATTATAGAGATGATTGGGATGATTAAGAGTGCAATGCAATTTCCCAAACACCCACCTGCTTCCTCCTATTTAATTCTGGGATCAACTTATTGTCTATCTCAAGTGCCTACCACAGCGCAGATATGGGTACTGATGGACTAATTTAATGGCTTGACCATCTGAGTGGATGCTATATACAGAATAATAGACATTTTTCATTTATTGATTTCTTTTCTTGTATGAATTGCCGGACAATTCCTTTTTGAGTAATCGTGGATTGCATTGAGGAGACCACGTGGTGTTCTGGGAATTGATGTACTTATTATCTATAAACAGGAACATCTGAGGACTTCACCATTTAAAGGAAAGATGTGCTCTTTCATTTGAACCTTACCTAGGACATCTTCTATGACCGTGATGAACAAACATCTTTCTGTTTTATGCCTCACTTGATGGTCAGTGAAGACCAGCAAGCAGACATGTCTCTGTAGTCATAATTACCATTGAATTTTATATGATCTTAACATTTGCATGTAAGATTCCTTGGGAGAAGAGAGATGTTAAAGTTGTATTTTGTTCTCATAATTTTTTTTGAATCAACAAACAATGAACACAGAAGTAGCTCATGTTCTCTACACTTTTCAGTCAACTGCATATATAACAATGTGGCATATATAACTATAGAAAATAGTTTGCAAAAGCCTGCCTGATCCCTTATCATGTTTTCATCAAGGATACTCTCAATATGTGTGTAGATCATTCTCATAAAGATTTTATAAATTGAATAAGTAGGAATGGAGTCTGCTATTGGTTTTCTCTTGCCTGCCTATTGGGGCAATAATAGTCGGATTTTTCCTCATTCTTTTGGTATTCCCCCTTCTTGAAATGCCTTAGAAAGTTCTCCCCTAATGCTTTGAAGATTGTGGACCCTCTAGTACAGGTTTCCTCAGTTAATCCAGCTGCTCTTTCATCCAAACTTTGCTTTCCTTAGTGCCATTTCAATTTCCTTGCATAGCACATAAAGGATTGAGGTGTTAGGCATAAATATGGCAGTGCTACTGTTACTGATGGGAAAAACAGATTGTTGGAGAAACATGGGCAATTTGTTCCATTGTCTGTCTTTGTTGCCCTCTTGGCAATTTCCTCTAAGAATGCTCTTGGGATGATATGACTCATGTAGATCTTATGCCAAGCTTTCTCTCGACTTGTTTTCACTTTCAGTGCTTTTTGCTATTTTTTGAGGCGATATTGCTCATAAAGTCTTCCACAAAGTCCTACTCCAATTCCTCATCATGGAGGGAAGGTGGCTTTGGGTTCTTTTTTTTTTTATTTAACTTTTAACATTCATTTTCACAAAATTTTGGGTTACAAATTTTCTCCCCTTTTATCCCCTCCCCCCCCCCAAACACCAAGCATTCTAATTGCCCCTGTGACCAATCTACTCTCTCTTCTATCATCCCTCTCTGACCTTGTCTCCGTCTTCTCTTTTGTCCTGTAGGGCCAGATAGCTTTCTATACCCCTTTACCTGTATTTCTTATTTCCTAGTGGTAAGAACATTACAGTTGATCCTAACACTTTGAGTTCCAACTTCTTTACCTCCCTCCCTCTCCACCCCTTCCCTTTGGAAGGCAAGCAATTCAATATAGGCCAAATCTGTGTAGTTTTGCAAATGACTTCCATAATAGTTGTGTTGTATAGGACTAACTATATTTCCCTCCATCCTATCCTGTCCCCCATTACTTCTATTCTCTTTTGATCCTATCCCTCCCCATGAGTGTCGATCTCGAATTGCATTCTCCTCCCCATGCCCTCTCTTCTGTCATCCCCCCCACCCTGCTTGTCCCCTTGTCCCCCACTTTCCTGTATTGTGAGATAGGTTTTCCTACCAAAATGAGTGTGCATTTTATTCTTTCCTTTAGTGGAATGTGATGAGAGTAGACTTCATGTTTTTCTCTCACCTCCCCTCTTTATCCCTCCACTAATGAGTCTTTTGCTTGCCTCTTTTATGAGAGATAATTTGCCCCATTCAATTTCTCCCTTTCTCCTCCCAATATATTTCTCTCTCACTGCTTGATTTCATTTTTTTTTAAGATATGATCCCATCCTCTTCAATTCACTCTGTGCACTCTGCTTCTATGTATGTGTGCGTGTGTGCATGTGTGTGTGTGTACTCCCACCCAGTACCCAGATACTGAAATGTTTCAAGAGTTACAAATATTGTCTTTCCATGTAGGAATGTAAACAGTTCAACTTTAGTAAGTCCCTTATGACTTCTCTTTGCTGTTCACCTTTTCCTGGTTCTCTTCATTCTTGTGTTTGAAAGTCAAATTTTCTTTTCAGCTCTGGTCTTTTCATCAAGAATGCTTGAAAATCCTCTATTTCATTGAAAGACCATTTTTTCCCCTGAAGTATTATACTCAGTTTTTCTGGGTAGGTGATTCTTGGTTTTAGTCCTAGTTCCTTTGACTTCTGGAATATCCTATTCCATGCCCTTCGATCCCTTAATGTAGAGGCTGCTAGATCTTGTGTTATCCTGATTGTATTTCCACAATACTTGAATTGTTTCTTTCTAGCTGCTTGCAATATTTTCTCCTTGACCTGGGAACTCTGGAATTTGGCCACAATGTTCCTAGGAGTTTCTCTTTTTGGATCTCTTTCATGTGGTGTTCTGTGGATTCCTTGAATATTTATTTTACCCTCTGGTTCTAGAATCTCAGGGCAGTTTTCCTTGATAATTTCATGGAAGATGATGTCTAGGCTCTTCTTTTGATCATGGCTTTCAGGTAGTCCCAAAATTTTTAAATTGTCTCTCCTGAATCTATTTTCCAGGTCAGTTGTTTTTCCACTGAGATATTTCACATTATCTTCCATTTTTCCATTCTTCTCTCTTTGTTCTGTGATATCATGCTTTCTCGCAAAGTCCTTAGCCTCCATCTGTGCCATTCTAGTTTTGAAAGAACTATTTTCTTCAGTGAGCTTTTGAATCTCTTTTTCCATTTGGCTAATTCTGCTTTTGAAAGCATTCTTCTCCTCATTGGCTTTTTGAGCCTCTTTTGCCAATTGAGTTAGGCTAGTTTTCAAGGTGTTAATTTCTTCAACATTTTTTTGGGTCTCCTTTAGCAGGGAGCTGATCTGCTTTTCATGCTTTTCTTTCATCTCTCTCATTTCTCTTCCCAGTTTTTCCTCCACCTCTCTAACTTGATTTTCAAAATTCTTTTTGAGCTCTTCCATGCCCTGAGCCCATTGGGTGGGCTGGGACACAGAAGCCTTGATTTCTGTGTCTTTGCCTAATGGTAAGCATTGTTCTTCCTCATCAGAAAGGAAGGGAGGAAATGCCTGTTCTCCAAGAAAGTAGCCTTCAATAGTCTTATTTCTTTTCCCTTTTCTGGGCATTTTCCCAGCCAGTGACTTGACCTCTGAATATTCTCCTCACACCCACCTCGCCTCCTGATCCTCCCAGCCAGTGTTTGGGTACTGAGATTCAAATGCTGCTTCCAGCCTTAGGGCTTTTGGCGGGGGCAGGGCTGCTATTCAGTATGAGATTATGTTCAGGTGGTCAGGTCGGTGCAGGGCTGCCTCTCAGGCTCAGTTCCCTCAGGGGGTTTATGCACAGACCTTCCACAATGGATCCAGGCTCCCGCCCGCTTGGGGAGCCCTGGTCTGCAGCCGCCTCTCAGCTTCTACCTCCCGGGTGGGCCTGAATCATGGGGGCACCCCACTCCCCTCTCGACCCGCCAAAGAGACTCTCTCACCGACCCCCATCACCTGTGGGCGGAGGGACTTGTGCCGCCGCTGGAGATCCTGTCCCTGAAGCCTGCTTGGGTCTGTTTCTCTTGGTGCCGTGGCCGCAGCAGGTCTGGGCTGGGCTGGGCTCTGCGTCTGCAGCGCGACGGACCTTTTGCAAGAGGTTTGCAGGTCCCTCTGTGGGTGGAGGGACCCGCGTGGCCGCTGGAGATCCCGTCGCCGAAGCCTGCTCGGATCTTTTCCTCTCTGTGCCGTGGCCGCGGCAGGGCTGCCCTCAGCTCCCAGTCCCGGCGCCCAGTCCGCAGCGCGAAGGACCCCCTGCGAGAGGTTTGCAGGTCCCTCCGGAACAGAAATCTCCCTCGCTCCAATATTCCGTGGCCTCTGGGTGCAGAATTCGCTGTGAGTTACTCCCCTGTAGCCGTTCTGTGGGTTGTGGGTTCGGAGCTATGTGTATGTGCGTCTTTCTACTCCGCCATCTTGGCTCCGCCCCCCCGGCTTTGGGTTCTTGAAGATTATGCCAACAAAGCTTAATTGCTTGCAAGTTCTACCATGCTGGAAACACTTTAATGATGGTCCCAGTGACAGACTGCGTCAGCTCTCCAAGGACCAGTCTAGCAAAGTAGGGAGACGCTCTTCCCCAGCAGGCTGGTCACTTGGTCAGAAATGATTTTTGGCCATGGCAACCCATGAAACAAAGATAAATAAAGAATGGTCCAGTCTTGTGAGGCCCCTTTCTTGCTTCTATAGTTTAGGTGGCAGAGTGCTAAAAAAGGTAACAGAGAAAGCTAAAGACTAGACCATTTTTAAATCATCTGTACATGTTAACATAGTTATTGGTGCTCTAAGTGTGAGATCTCTGTCTGGAGACCAATGAGTGGATATACTACTAGAACTGAATTGTGTCAAACCTTGACATTCTCGCCATAAACAAAACCAGAAGGAAGTTAAAGAGAAGGATAGCTCACAGGGTCTTGGAGAGGCAAAGGACTTGATGCATTTAGTTTTATTTTGTTTCTAAAAACAACAAGAAACATAATTTCAATAGTCATTTGGTCATCTTGTATTGGAGTATTCATGATAAAGAATTTGTAAGAATACCAAGATGAAAATAACTACAGTTTATGGACCAACATTTGTATGTATACATATATGTATACATATACATGTGTGAATACGCATGCACAAGATACACAGACAGTAGAGTTTAAAGCAGGAGCACTTAACCTTTTTCATGCCAGGGACCTCTTTGACAGTTCAGTGAAGCCCTTCTCAGAACCACGTTTTTAAATGCATAAAATAAAATAAAGAAGATTACAAAAGAAACTCATCATATTGAAATATGGTTATCAAAATTAAAAAAGAAAACAAGTCCATGATTCCCAGACTGAGAACTTTTGGTTTAAAAGAATGGAAAGGAAGAGAAAATCTCAGAAGAAATGAAATCAGTCTAAATCTTAATTTAATTCTATTCTAATTAATGAATCTAATTCTAATGAATTAATGTAATTCTTAACCTGGGGTCCATGGACTTAAAAATATACATTTTGATAAATGTATTTCAATATTTCAAGTTTCTTTTGCAGTCCTATATAAGGTTATGCAGTTAAAAAATATGACTGTGAGAAGGGGCTCCTAGGTTTCACCAAACTGATTGCCAAAAGGGTCCAGGGCATTAAGAAAGGTTAAAAACCTCTAAATTAAATTAATATATACTCTGATAATACTCAGTGACTTCAATGTAAAGGTGGGAATCAGTAAGTCTGGCAAAAAAAAATATGTTGGAAAATATGATTCACAAGAAGGAATGAGAGAGGACAAAGATTTGTAGACTATGCCTTACCCTTGTAAGAATACTTAGATACAGGGATATATAGATGCTTCCTTTGAGGGGAAAAATTAAGGAGGAACTAGACAGGGTAAGCACCAAACAGCATTATCAAAATGAAATTGATTGCATTTTAAAATGCAGAAAGGAACTCATTGCTGGTGTGGAAGGTATTCTTAAATCAGGTATCTATGTAGTCAGACCACTGAAACATTAGAGCAAAGATCAGAATTGATACAGAAGAGGGAGAAACAAGAAAAGCATGCAGCAAGAAGATAAGGCATATAATTAAAACAACTCCAATCTGACTTATTTAAGCAAGTTATTGACGGGGGAAGATGGGAAACAGTGGAAATTTCACCAGTGCAAATCAGTTGTCATAATGAGGAGACCAAAGGAACTTTGGCTGCTTGTACAGCAAGCATTTGACTGACTTGCCAAACAGAAAAACATGGCAGTCCAGGGCAACACTGATGGAAAATAGAAACTCATTTATAAAATATCACGAAGAAGGATTGTGGAAGATTACGAGCAGTATTATGGCATAAGTCAATGAGATGCCATGGGTGAAAAAAAAATCAAAGAAAGCTTAGCAAGGGATCCAATTAAGTCATCATTCTCTGGGTATTTAAGAAAGAATCAATTAATCTGTATTCATTTATGAAATTCTTACTATATGCTAGGCACTGCAAATACAAAGAAATAGCTGGACCACTCGCCACCCTCAAAGTGCTTACTTTTTAATGGGAGATATGTATATATATATGTGTGTGTGTGTATACACATTTGTGTGCATATATATATATATGTGCATACACACACAAGATACACAGAGAGTAGAGGGATCCTTAATGGAGGAGGCCCAAGCAACTGGAGTGCCTGGGACAGGCCTCCTGCAGAAAGTGATGCTTGAGCAGCATCTTGAAGAACAGAGGACAAATAATTAAAAGATGAAAATTATTAGTGGATTTTTTATATCTCTGTTCATCATCACAAGAGACATTATATTTGGACTCTACATGCTGAAGGAGAAAGGGAACTGAAGAAGACAAAGATAGCAGAAGCATCTGGATTAAATAAAATATATGCAGAGGAGGTTCATGTTAGAGGTGATTCAATTGCGAAGGCATTGAGGGACTGATTCTCAAGGTATCCAAAGTGGATGAGGGGTAGGTGATGGGGAAAGACATCATGGACATGGAAAAAGAATCTCAAACTTTACAATTACAAAAAAAAAGGCAACCACAAGAAAATCAATAACTAGCTACCTATATGTTTACTTTCCCATTTACATAAAATTTTTATGAGCATGGTCTATATATACATAGAGGGCAACCTTGATGAAGATACTAGAAGGGAACAGAGACTTTTGCAAGTCCTATTCAACAGCAGATCTTATCTGTGCCATTGCATAAAAGCTAACATGTATATAGCACTCACTATATGCAAAGCACTATGGATCCTCTCAACAACTCTGGGAAGGAGGTGATATTATAATCTCCATTTCACAGATGAGGAAATAGAGGCAAACAAAAGTTAAGTGACTTGCCTAGGGTCACACAGCTAGTAAGTGTCTGAGGCTGACTTTGAACTCAGGTCTTCCTAAGTGCCCTAGCTACTGCACCACCTGACCTGATTGAAAGATGTAGAAATACAAGAATCAAAGAATTTTGAGAGTTGGAAACCACCTCAGTAGTCATCTGGTCCAGTCCGTTCATGAAATGGATCCCTAGTGTAACAAACTTAACACATGGTCATCTATGTGGAACCCTCAAAGTCTGGAATTAGCGCCTTCCACTTGTGGACAGCTCTAATTATTTTGAAGTTTTCCTGACATCAGGCCTACATTTGTGTCTTTACAACTTCTACCCCTTTGGTTCTGCCAAAACAGGAAACAGAACAGATCTTATCCCTAACTAAGGAAGCCTTCCACAAGCCAGCTCTCCAAATGCTTGAGTAGAGCTGTCATGTTTCCCATGAGTCTTTTCTCCAGGCTAAACATCTCCAGTTTCTTCAACCAATCCTTATATGACACAGAGTCAAACTTCTTTACCTCCTTGGTTGCTCTTATATATTTAGCTTATCAATATTCTTCTCAAACTGTGGTGCCTAGAACTGAACACAATAAATATTTCAGTAATCTGACTAGAAAAGAGTTCAGAGGTATTATAACTGCCTATATGTAGCTCAAGATTGCACTAGTATTTTTAGTTGCCGTGTCATATATTGTGAATTCAGATTGAGCTTGCAGCTCATTAAACTCCCAGATCGATCATTCTCCAGGGTAGAACAAGAAGGACCTGATGTCTTTACACACTGAGCGTCATAGATAAAGACTCCTCCTCAAGAATGTGTAGATCTACCATCCATTGGGGAATGGCTGAAGAAGTTGTGGTATATGAATGTAATGGAATACTATTGTTCTGTAAGAAATGGTGAGCAGGTAGATTTCAGAAACACCTGGAAAGACTTACATGAACTGATGCTGAGTGAGGTGAGCAGAACCAGGAGAACATTGTACACAGTAACAGCAACATTGTCTAATGACCGACTTTGATAGACTTAACTCTTCTGAGAAAAGCAATGATCTAAGACAATTCCAAAAAGACTCATGATGGAAAATGCTACTCACATCCAGAGAAAGAACGATGCGGTCTGGATACAGATTGAAGGAGACTATTTTATATTTTTATTTGTTTTTTTCTCATGTTTTTTTTTCCTTTTGTTCTGATTCTTCTTTCACAACATGATTAATGTGGAAACATGTTCAATACGATTGTACATGTATAGCTTATATCAGATTGCATGCCATTTTGGGAAGGGGAGAAGGAAAGGAGGAGAAAAATTTAGAACTCAAAATCTTATAAAAGTGAATATTGAAAACTAAAAATGAATAAATATTTTTTTTTAAAAAAAGAATATGTGGGCCTAAGATGGCAGAGTACAGGTTGGAACCCAGCTGAATTGTCCCAATATTTCCCTCCAAACAACTTTAAAATAATACCTCAAATGAAATTTTTAAGTGGCAGAGCCACACAAAAGGAAGTTGTTTTTTTCAGTCTAAGTTATTTAGGAGGTCCACAGGAGAGGTCTATAACACTGAGGAGGAAGCAGGCTTGGAGCATGGTAGGAGCACCAGTACTAGGCTTTAGAGGTGGCCATGACAGCAATGGTAACAGCTTCAGAAGCTCTTAGCCTAGAGAAGGGAAGGGGGTTGCACAACTGGTTAGAAATTACAGGGGACCCTTTTGCTGGCACTGGGTACAGCTGGCACAGATGCAAATCTGGGTCACAATTACAATATGGAGAGGAGTACTTGTGATTTGTCACAAGGGCTAAACTGGGTCACAGCTCCAGGGCCAAGAGGAGCATTGGTACTTGAGGCTGCAGAGGACCAGAATCCTTTCCTGAGTAAAGACCAGAGCACAGACCAGGAGAGCAGTGGCTATACCTCTCCCCAGATTACACCACCTTGAAAGCACCAAAAACTTGTAGAATCCCAGAACTAGCTCTGAAAAGAGCAGCATGAAATAGCCTGAATCTTGGGACAGTATCTCACTACCCCAAGGTGAGCAGACTCTACTTTAACAAGAAGTTCAAAATGAAGAAATAGGCTGAGAAAATGAGCAAACCACACACTCACAAAAAGAACTTGATTTTAAAAGTCACTCTGGTGGCAGAGAAGACTAAGGCACAAACTCAGAAAAGGACAGCAATGTCAAAACAGCTACTCCTCAAAGAAAAATGCTAATTGGACCCAAGCCCAACAAGAATTCCTGGAAGTGTGTGTGTGTGTGTGTGTGTGTGTGTGTGTGTGTGTGTGTGTGTGTGTGTGTGTGTGTGTGTGAGAGAGAGAGAGAGAGAGAGAGAGAGAGAGAGACAGAGAGACAGAGACAGAGAGACAGAGACAGAGAGACAGAGACAGAGACAGAGAGACACACACAGAGAGAGAGAGAGAGACAGAGAGAGAGAGACAGAGACAGAGACAGAGACAGAGAGAGAGAGACAGAGAGAGAGACAGAAAAGGGTGATAGAGGAAAAATTGGGGAAAGAAACGAAAGTGATGCAAGAAAATTATGAAAAGAGAATTAACAACTTAGTTAAAAATGTACTCAAGAAAAGAACTTCTTTAAAGCAGAATAGGTCAAATAGAAAAAGAGCTACAAAAATTCACTACAGGAAGTAATCCCTTAAAAATCAGAACTGGACAAATGGAAGCTAATGATTCCATGAGACATTATGAAACAATAAAACAAAGTCAAAAGAGTGAAAAAAAGAAGAAAATATGAAATATCTCTTTGGAAAAACTACTGACCTAGAATATAGATAAAAGAGAGATCATTTAAGAATTATTGAACTACCTGAAAGCCATGATCCAAAAAAGAATCTAGACATCATATTTCAAGAAATTTGCAAGGAAAATTACCTTAGATCCAGAGGTAAAATAGAAATGGAAAGGATCCACTGAGCACTCCTTGAAAGGGATCACAAAATGAAAACTCCCAGGAATATTATAGCCAAATTCCAGGGCTCCAAGGTCAAAGAGAAAATACTTCAAGCAGCCATAAAGAAACAATTCAAATATCATGGAGCCACAGTCAGGATTATACAAGATTTAGTTGCTTCATTGTTAAAGGAGTTGAGGACTTAGAATATGATATTCCAGAGGGCAAAGGAACTAGGATTACAACCAAGAATAATCTACCTAGCAAAACTGGGCATAATTCTTCAGGGGGAAAATGTATATTTAATGAAATAGAGGACTTCTAAGCATTTCTGATAAAAAAAAAAGACCAGGACTGAATAGAAAATTTGATACTTAAACAGAAGACTTGAGAGAAGCATAAAAAGGTAAACATGAAATAGTAATCATAAGAAACTCAATAAAGTTAAATTAGTACATTCCTATATGAGAAGATGATACATCTAACTCCTAAGAACTTCATCATTATTAGGGCATGGATGCTTAAAAGGAGTTTACATAGACAGAGGCCATGGGTGTGAGTCCATTCTTTTGGAAAAAAACTGAAGGGATGAGAAAGAGGATGCACTGGGAGAAAGGGGAAGGGAGAGGTAAAATGGGGGAAATTTTCTCACATGAAAGAGGCATGCAAAGAAGAGCTTTTACAGTAGTGAGAAAATGGGGGAGGGTAGTGAACAGTGTTTAAATCTCACTTTCATCAGAATTAGTTCAGAGGGAGCAATACATACATGCATATACACACACATACATATATATACATATATATTATATAATTTTACTGCAAATTTCTCTGATAAAGGCCTCATTTCTCAAATATATAGGGAGCTTAGTTAAATTTATAAAAATAAGCACCATTCTCAAATTGATAAATGCTCAAAGGATATAAACAGGCAGCTTTCAGAAGAAGAAATCAAAACTATAATATGAAAAAATGTTCTAAATCACTATTGGTTAGAGAAAGACAAATTAAAACAACTTTGAGGTACCACCTCACACCTATCAGAAATGACAGATGTTGGAGGAGATGAGAGAAAATAGTATATTAATGAATTGTTACTGGAGTAGTGAACTGCTCCAACCATTCTGGAGAAGACTCTACAACCATGCCCAAAGGGCTATAAACTTATGCATATACTTTGATTCAACAATACTACTACTAGGTTTGTATCCCAAAGAAATCAATGAAAAAGGAAAAAGACCAAAAAAAAAAAACCCGTTTCTAGCAGTTCTTTTTGTGGTGGCAAAGAACTGGAAATTGTGAGCATACTCATTAATTGGGGAATGGTCAAACAAGTTGTGGCATATAATTGTGATGGAGTACTATTATGCCATAAGAAATGATGGGAGGGGGAGTTTTGGAAAAAACATGACAAGACCTATATGAACTGATGCAAAGTGAAGTGAAAAGAATCAGGAGATCATTATGCACAGAAACAGCAATATTGTATGATGATCAACTGTGAAAGTCTTGGCTACTCTGATCAATAGAATGATCCAAGAGAATTCCAAAGGATCAAGATGGAAAAATGCTATCTATCTCCAAGAGAAAGAACTGGTGATCTCTGAGTGCAAACTGAAGTATATTTTTTTCACTTTATTATTTTTTTTTTTTGCAATATGGCTAATACAGAAATATTTTGTATGGTTTTACATGTATAATTGATATCATACTATTTGTCTTTGCAGTGCATGGAAGAAGTGGCAGCAGGGAGGGAGATAATTTGGAAATCAAAATTTAAAGGGAAAAGAATGTTAAAATAAATGATAAATATTTTTTTAAAAAATTAAAAAAAGCAGATCTTTTCAGAGCAAATACTGTCTAGCCAGACGCCTCTTATCTTGTATTGATAAAGTTGATTTTTTGACCAGTTGTAAGACTTACCATTGGTCCCTGTTGGATTTCATCTTATTAGATTCAGTTCAATACTTTAGCCTGTCAAGATCTTTTTATGTCCTGACTCTGCCTTCCAGTATCTCCAGAAGCTATCCTTTCCAGCTGGGTCATGTGTAAATTGGATGCGCATGCCAGCTCTGCCTTTCTCCAACTGACTGATAAAAGTGTTAAACAGCATAGGGCCAATCATAGATCCCTGAGGTACTCCCCTGGAGACCTCTTGTCAAGTTGGCGTTGAATCATTAATGACTAATCTTTGAGTCCGATCATTGAACTAGTTCGGAATCTACCTGTGTATTCTATTGTTCAGCCCATATCTGTCCATTTTTTTCCCACGAGCATAGCATGAGAAACCTTATCAGATGTTTTGCAAAAATAAATGAGACTGATAACATTCTCTTCATCTACCAGTTGATAACTGTCAAAAAAGGCCATGGGGTCAGTTTGGCATGCATGATCTGTTTAAAATGAAGTCAGACTGGTCCTTTATTTTAACTACTTCCTTATAACAATCCTTTATCGAGCTGCTCTATTGTTTTCCTAGAAGTCAAAGTCAAATTCACTCCTCTATTGGTAGACTTCATTCTCTTCCCTTTGTGGATGGTAGAATGACATTTTCTCTTCTCTGATCATGCAGTTACTCTCTCATGGTCCGCAATCTGTCAAAGACCACTGACACTAACCCCAAGTTTAGCCCTGTTAATTACCACAATAATAACAGTTAGAATTCATTTATCCCTTGAAGGTTTGCAAAGTGCTTTATCAAAATTATCTTAACCCTGGGAGGTTAAGTGCTATTATTAGCCCCATTTTACACATGAGGAAACTGAGGTTAAGTGACTTGCCAAGGGTTACAGAGCTAGTAAGTGTCTGGGGTAGGATTTGAATTCACAACTTCCTGACTCTGTCTAGTGCTCAAACCACTATATCACCTAGCTTCCTCTTACAGGGAAAATCTGAAAACCTTATCAAAGGTTTTGTTGATGTCATTACCATCTAGATGTCCTAAAAGTGGACCTGCTTTAATTAAAAGGGAAGAAATATACATATATATATAATATATAATATTATTTATATTATATTATGTTTGTTATATTATGTTATATATAATAATATCATATATATATATTATTATAAATTTCAACCAGTTACAACTCTCAAATTTAAGGGTCCTTCCCCATCCCCATCCCCTCTGCAGTACTCCACTTTTAGGAGGTAGTGAATTCTCCCCATCTTCAAACAAAACTGGATAACTACTTGTTGGATGTATTGAAGAGGGGATTCATGATCTAAATAGTCTCTCAAACTCCTTTGCACTCTGAGATTCTGTGACTGTTTTCCATTCATCCATTCATTTAGAAACTTCTAAAACATGTCCTTGAGTCACCTTACATGCATCCCATCTCTTACACCCACCAGAGTAGTAGGAGTTAGGAGATATAGCTTCTAGGACAGACATTACCACTGACTGTTAATAGCAGAGCCAGTACCTGATCTTAGTTTCTCCGTCTGTAAAATGGCTGGACTAGATAATCTCTTAGGGCCCACCTGTTTCCAACATTCCATGATTCTATACACAGTATTGTGATGACTACTACTCACAGTTATCACCCTCCTAATTATCTTCATTTTCAGGGAAGCAGATTTAGACCAGTGAGATTTATATGGGCCATAATATAATACAAAAAATTAGTGATTTTGTTGCTGGCAGACATGCTTAGTAAAGGTAGTAACAGTGGAACTGAGTTGGAGGCCAATGACCTTAGTCTATTTCACCTAGCCCTTTTGTTCTTGCAGCAAAGTTAATATGCATGACAATCCAAGAAAATTATGAGAACTGAGGGAAGCCTCATTGCCTTAGCTTATAGAGAGTTCGAATGGAGTTTGGGGTCCTTAAAATGGGTTTTAGGGACTCCGACTAACAATTGAGGATTTAATAGGAACTAAATGGAATTTTCTAGAGCCATATTTGAAATGAAAGCCAGAGTTTTTGGGTTGGCATCAAGAGAAAGGCAGTCAAAAGAATGGACTTAATTTTAGCCTAGGGCTTTCTACTGACTTTTGTTGGTTGCCTGGCTGGGTGTGGTGGCTCATAGCCCTTGACTAGGCACTCACGTAGATTTAGGCCTTTGTTGCCAAGGAGAGGTTTACTAGGTTCTATATTCTAGAAAATGGTATCAGAGAGTCCTGAAGGGGTTGTAGGCAAGAATATGGCAACAGAGAGATGATCAGTGTCCACAGAACCAATGGAGACACTCAGAAGAAGTAGAAATCCAACACACGTCAGAGATACAAGAGAAAGCAGGATAATGCCACCACTAGAGGACATCAGCAACTTCATGCATCCTGCATCCATGAGCGCTGGCTATACCTATACCTGGCCATGGATATCCATGCAAAATCCTTATGTTCCCTTCCATGAACTCCCCCAAATGGGCCATGGTAGTACATGTTTTCTACATTTGTGCCTTCTCCCACTAGTGGTGTGGTAGTCTATGGGAGAGTATGCTTTGAATACATAAAAGGAAATCCTACTGATCACTACTTTGGCTGTGTTTTTATGTAAATTTCTTTGCTTTGAATTAATGTGCCCTTTCTGGTTGCTTGGTAAAAGCAAACACAGCAGTGGGGGGTCATGAGCTATGGTTTTGAGTGGATAATGATCCATGCCTGCAAAAGCACCTCAAACCTAGAGGAGTACCCAAGGGGGCTCATAAGCAAGGTGTGTGTGTGTGTGTGTGTGTGTGTGTGTGTGTGTGTGTGTGTGTGTGTATGTGTATGTATATGTGTGTGTGTATGTGTGTGAGTGTATATGCTGAGTGCTTTGAGACAATCCAGAAAAAATATGTAATTGCAGGAGTGAAACAAATCCCTCTCCCCAGTTTTCTGTTTAGCCCTAGAAGCAGTGGTACAGTGGGAAAAGGATTGGATTTGGAGTCAGGAGAACTGAGTTCAAATTCTGGTTCTGCTGCTGGCTATGTGTACAAAGTTGGGCTTGAGGATCCTTCTAGAACTCTGATGCCATGTGTGAATCTTGACCCTCCCTAGATTGCAGTTTTCTTGTCTGTAAAATGAAGGGATGACACTAGGAACCTAGATCTAGAGCTAATAAGGATCTCAGAGACCCTGTGGTTTCCCTCAGTTTATCCCTGAGGATTCCCTCAGTTTACAGAGGACAAAACAGGACCAGGAAATGGAAGTCATTTGTCCAGAGTCATATAGGAAGTCACATGGAAAGAAAGGATTGAAAACAAGACCCTCTGACTGGGAGCCCAGCCTTTTTTCCATAGCATCAAATTGCCTCTATGGCCTCTAATACCCTTTCTAGCTCTAGACTTATCAGCCAGTTAAGGAAAAATCAAATTAACCAGACTATCCCATTCTGCGAGCATTCCATTTAATAATGATTTACTATAATTAGCATATCAATTGCATGGATGTAAATGATGCTCCTCAAGTGCTCATAGCAGTTTGTTCTTTGAAATAACTTAAACCTTGCCCCTGCGATCTTGTTTACACAATTCATCTGCTTAGGAAACCCTTTGGTATTTTTCCCCCTTCCTTTGAATGGTACAAAAGTAGGCTTGAGTCAGTCCTTGCCACCATCCAAATGAACTTGGAATTAGTGGAGTCTCAATTAATGATGTGTTACTGTATTTACCTGAAGGGAAGTAACTATTGGCAATTTAATCTTATCATTCAACATTTATCCAGTGTAATGAGGAATAATGTTATCTGAATGAGGCTTGAGTGCAACTAAAAGCCAAGAAAGCAGAGAGAGGGAAAAAAATGGAAGAAAAACTAAAGGAATCACCTTTTGGTAGGTTGAAAAGTTAAAAGCTGCTCTCTCGGTTGCCATGGAGACCATGTCCTGAGTATAATATTGGTCTTTTCCTCCCCATTAAAGACTAAAGGCCAGACTCTCCAGCTCTGCGTATGAAGTAACTGCCAGCAGAAATCGCAATTGTGTGTGCCTATGACAGGGGTGTAAATGGGGAACTTCTAGCCTTAAAACAGCCAACCGCTCATTCCAAAAGGGCTTTATTCACATTGCATTCATACCAAAGGTTTCTAATTCCAACTCAGTGTACAATGGCCTTTATAAATTTTCAAGAAAGAATGCTACATTACGAGCTGGTCAGAGCGATAATAGAACAGAAATTGGGCCAGTACACAGCTGTGGTCTCCCCTGACAGCAAGGGGCTCCCCACCCGCTCTCACACCTCCTCACGGGCTCTCTTAAGGAGCTCCTGGGGGAAGAAGGGAAAATTCCCTTCAGAGCTCCTGCAGGTGCTGGGCACATATACCTAAGCATGGAGCTGCCAGGAGTTCCTAGTCAATTTCTCCAATTCAAAGAACAGCATGAAAGGAGCTGTGATCACATGGGAGGGCACTGACAAGATGCAGAGGGAAAAGAGGGAGGGAGTGATTGCCCATTCAATTATCCAACTCCTCCTCCTGTACCTTAAAGACTAATTCAGCCTCTGATTTTTACCCTTGGCTCCAAGGGGTTCCAAAATGACAGCCATAGACAGAAAGACCAGCTTCTGTTCCCAACATGCTTCTAGGGTTGCTGACAAAGCCATAGCTGTCTCTGTGTATCCAAGAAACATAGCATTTGTCACGTATTTTGTATGTCTTCTTTCTTTTCACTTTTTCCCTCAATCGTTTTTTTCTTCTTTGATGAATCTTAGGGATGTTTCTTGTTATTTTACTCATTTCTGGAAAAGAAATACTTTCCTTCCCCCATCATATTGAACCTTCCCTTGCAAGGAAGAAAACCATTCAGCAGAAAGGCTCAATATAATGAACACTTCTGATAATGCCTAAAGCATTCTGCCCTAGTAGATTTCTGCCTCTCTGCCATGAGAAAGGAGGTCTGTTTCATTAGCTGTTGTCTGAGACCATCATGGGCTTTTCAGTTACTTGGTTCCACTTCCTTTTGGGGACCTTTTATTTACATGGTCACAGTCACTGTGGATCTTGTTCTCATTTATTTGGTTTGGTATCAGTCTTCTATGTTTCTAGCAATTCCTCATAGTTGTACTTTCTTACTACACAATAATATCGCACAATTGTCAAGATATGGTCTGACCAGGGTAGAGTACAGCAAATTTGTTATGGCAGCTCGGTGATCCTACATCGTTCTCATTGGTTCTCCTTGGAATGACAAGATTTTTCTTTTCCTCCTTGCAGCTTGCAAAATGTGTTTTATGTTGAAATTTGGAGTGTAATGGATGTTTCTTTGTAAATCAAACTTTGGATTTCTTCCTGTCGGTCTTCTGTGGATTCTCCAATTTGCCATTTGTTGTCAGGATTTCAGGGGAATTTTCCTACCTGATTTCTTGAAGTATATTATGCATGTTTTCTTTTTCATAATGTTTTACTAGAACATCTACAATCCACATGGAATTCACTTTCTATCTTTAAGTTCAGTCTTTTTATTTTGTAGAACTCTCTTCCAAATTATTGGCTTGAAAAAGTTGCAGTGGACAGAATGCCTAGCCTAGAGTCAAGAAAATTCATCTTCATGAGTTTGAATCTGGCCTCAGGCACTTGCTAGCTGTGTGACCCTGGGTAAGTCTCTTTACCCTGTTGGCATCAGTTTTCTCAGCTGTCAAATGAGCTGGAGAAGGTAATGACAAACTATTCCAGTATCTCTGTCAAGAAAACCTCAAATGGGGTGGACAGGACTGGAAAAGAACCCAACTTAACAACAACAAACAACCACAACTACACGTGCCTGAGCTTTGATATAGGCAGGGAAGACAGAGATAAAAGTAGATCCCATGCCTTAAAGGTATATTTACATTTTGTCAAAGGAGATAACATTTTTGTGAGGGGAGATAACATCTCCATAAATGGGTATATACAATATACATACAAAGTAGGTACAAGATAACTTCTGGAGGGAAGGAATTATTATCTGGGTGGGAGGGGGCAGACAGGAAAGGCCTCTTCTTAACACAGTATCTAGCAAATAATAAGCACTTACTAAATGCTTGTTGAGTTGTTGCTTCATGAAGATGTTGGTACTTGAGCTGAATCTTGAATGAAACCATGAATTCCAAGGAATGGCAGTAAGCAAGAATATTCCAGGTTTGGAGGATAGTTAATGCAGAGATATGGAAATGGGAGATGTACTGTCATGTGTAAAGATCAGCAAATGAGCCAGCATGGCGACAGTAAAGTGCATGGAACAAAGTAATATGTGAGACTGGAAAGGTAGGAAGGGACCATGTTCTGAAGCCAAATGGAAGTATTTCTATTTGCTCCTAGAGATGAGGGAGATTCTAGATTTTAGTTCCTAGGGAGGTAACTTGGTTAGACTTGAACTTTAGAAAGATCACTACAGTAGCTGTGTGGAGGATGGATTGGAGGAGGGGTAGTTTGAGGCATGATTACAGTATGATAACAATAATCCAAGTAAGAGATGATCAGCAGAACTAGGTGGTGGTCTTGGGAGTAGAGAGAAAGGGATGCATATAAGAAATGTTGTAGAGAAAGAAATGATGAAAGTAGGGTGTCATGGTGGATTTTGTTTTCTTGATTCCACAAAATTGGTTTGGTACCAGTTCATCCAAGTTTTCCTAGGTTTTAAGCAATTATTCATAGTTGTAATTTCTTGCTACACAACACTAATGTGCCATAGTCCAGATGTGACCTGACTGGATCTGATTTATCCTTTTCTACTCCCAATTCAAAGCGCGACCAGCCATCAAATAGTATGCCAACCTATTTTGTGTTTCTCCAAAAGGTAAAGGAATGAAAATCAATAGGCAAGTTCTTAGGTATGTTCTTAAACAGAGTCGTAGAAAAGAGGAGACATAGATGAGAGATGTGGCAAGAAAAAGGACAGAATTTTACAACTGATTAGATGTGTGAGGTGAAGGATGACACTGAGGTTGTAAGACTGAGTAACTCAAAGGATAATGGTAGTAACTTAAAGGATGATGGTGAACTCAAAAGGAATAAGGAAATTCAGAATAGGAGAAGGTTGGAAGGAGAGATAATGAATTGAGTTTTGGACATGTTGAACTGAACATGTCTATGGGATATGTGGTTCACAGTGCCGAATAGGTCATTGATGACACAGAAACAGAGTTTAGGAGAGAGACTAGAGCTGGATATAGAGAACTGGGAGTCATCTGCACAGAGGTGATCATTGGATCCATGGGAGCTGAAGAGGTCATCACATGAGAGCAGGAGGAGTGATTAGAAGAGAGTCTAGGACAGAGCACTGAGGGCATGTTAGTGGGCTTTATGTCAAGGAAGATCCAGCAAAAGAGACTGAGAAGGAGCAGGCAGGAAGGTAGGAGGAGAGCCAGAAGGGATTCATGTCCCAAAAACCCAGAGAGAAAAGAGTATTCAGCGGGAGAGGGTGATGGAGAGGAGGGTGATGGGTAATGTCAAATGCTGCGGAGAATTTAAGAAGGGTGAAGGCTGAGAAAAGAATTAGATTTGGTAATTAAACAATCACTAGTGACTTGGGAGGGAGCAGTTACAGTTGAATGATGAGGTTGCAAGACAGACAGGAACAGGAGACAAAGTGGGGCCAGTGAGCAGAGGTGGCTTTTTAAGAAGAGTTACTGATAAGGGGAAGAGAAATATGGAACTCTAGCCAAGAGAGATGTAGGATCTAATAAGGGTTTTTTAAGATTAGGGATATTTGGGCATGTTTGTAGAAACTGGAGAAGGAACTAGTAAATAGGAAGAGATTAAAGATAAAATACTGAAGCTAATTGAGGGGGCAATCTGCTGAAGATGGGAGGGGATGGGATGAAGGGCATGTCTAAAGGGGTTAGCACAGGGGTGGCAAACCTGCAGCCTTGAGGCCACATGTGGCCCTCTAGGTCCTTAAGTGAAGCCCTTTGACTGAATCCAAAGTTCAGAGAACAAGTCCTTACCCTCTAGGTCCTCAAGTGCAGCCCTTTGGCTGAATCCAGACTTCACAGAACAAATCCTTGAGGACCTAGAGGACCACATGTGGCCTCAAGGCTGCAGGTTTGCCACTTCTGTGTTAGCCTTTGTAAGAAGGTCACCTCATCATGTGAGATTGGAGTAAAGGAGGCTATAGGAGGACATTATGTCTGGGGGATGTGAGATGAGAGGAAAGGAAAAAGAAGGAGCTACTGGGGAATGGTCCAGTTTTCTTGTGGGGCAAAGTCCACAGCAGAAAGGGTTGGGGAGGAGTTATGGGAGCTGGAGGAGAGAATAGAAGAGAAGGTTTAAAACAGTTGTTATAGTGAGTGGGCTAGAGAACCAGTTATGGAGGAGTAGGATTGACTTATTGCCTTAAAGGTCAGTTGAGATTAGATGCTATAAATTCGTAGTGGACCCAGGCAGTATGTCTGCATGACTTTCTCCAGCTCTATCCAACAGCATGTGAGCGGCAAAGGAGGCAGATGGTGGGAGGACTGCAGGGTTGGTGTTTGGCACAACATCAGCAGAGTGAGGTCAAGGGATCAAGGGATTCAAGAGTAGGGAATAGTTGGCTGGAGATTGAGAAGGAAGGAGAGTGTGGTCTGAAGAGGGATGATGGCTAGAAGAAAGTGTGTAGGTATGAAGGGATTAGAGTTCACAGTAAGGAAGAAGACCAGGTTTAGGAGGGATATGGCATAGAGAAAGATGGAGTGATGGGTTAGGATTGGATTGAGAGGTTCTAGAGTTTGTGAACACAGACTGTTGGTGGGTGATTGTAAGATTGAAAATCAGGTCCCCTTTGTGTGAAAGTGAGGCTGAGAAGAGAAGTTCATTAGGGGATCTGAGTTCAGTGAGGAGCAGGGAAGCTGGGGCACTTGAAGAAATAAACTTCACTATGTGTATTGGTTCCTGGTAGTGGGAGAGCATGAGCTTAAGTCAAGAAGGAATCAGTGAGTCTGCCAAGCTAATCAAGGAAGGAGAGAGGACAGCCTCTTGGTCAGTAGATAAGGACCACTAGGATCCCAACTAGCTGATAAATTTGGCTGGCTCTGAATCCCAAAGGAAGAAAGGTTGCTAAGTGGTGGGGGTGGGAATGAGGAGTCTGGAAGAGGGCTATACCTAGTGTGGATGGTAGAATGGGAGACATTTAGGCATGTTTGTAGGTAGCAGGGAAGTAACCAGCAGATAGGGAAAGAATAAGAGAAGACACTGAGATTAAGACAGAGACACAGAAATAGAGATAAAGACACAGACACAGAAAGAGATAGAGACAGAGACAGAAACAGAGGGACAGAGACAGAATGACTGTAAGATGGATGGGAGATGAGTATTCAGACTCCCTTGCCTCAAGTAGTGAATAGGGCAGATATGAAACAAGATAATACTGGAAAAGATATCAAGGGAAGTTATGAAGAGGCAACCAGTTCTCAATCAGTATCAGAAGATGGAATGAGCTAGAGGAAAAGGTTTTAAAAAGGAAATTGGTGAATTATGGAGCAGGAGGCTCAGAAACCACAGAGAAAGGGGTAGGAAGATTCAGAGCTAGCAGACATTTTGGGAGGAGGGTGGAGGTGGCTGGGAATGAGGGATTGAACTGCTGAGAGTAAGGAGGTGAGAGTCAGGGGTTCCATGTGACTGGGAGAAGGAGGCTAAGAGGGTTAGGTGTTGGCTCACTTGTGGGGAATGGGTCCAGGCAGAGTATGGACTGATAGTGAAAGCAGGTGACTGGAAAGTTTGAAATCTTGATGTGACCCTGGCAGGATTAGCTGCTCTAGGAGGGCAGCTGCCTGGTAAGGTTGAGTACTGGGTCTCTTCCTCAGTCAGCTTCTATCTGTTTTTGTCTGTCACTATGTTGATTTTTTTTTCCTGTGGTGGCCCTTCCTTGTAAACGTGCTTTTTGTCATCAATCTTTTCCCTTCTGTTGGCTCAGGGCTGTTATGCCCCTCCCCCAGCCCTAGCTGCCAGGCCTTTGTTCTGTCAGCCCACCAGGGTTGGTAGGACCTGGGGCCCTGAAGGGGTAAAGGTGGCCGCTGCCACCTGGAGACTCATAGAGGCCTCGGGAATTGTCCCTATTCACACCTTTCCCCTCATGCACTCTTCTGGAAGCTACTCTCCTTTCTGGGGGTGGTTCACTTTCTTCAGTCCTTAAGCTAAAGAGAGTAGTAGGTAGTGGCTGGTTGAGGGGCTAGGAGAGGGTCCCCCAGGATACCTAAGTTTCTTCTCTGTAAATGAGAGGATTTGACTCATGGGCCTTAAAAGGTCATTCTAGCTCGAAATCTAGGATCCTATGTGTGATCTTGGGTAAATCATTGTGTTTAAATCCTGCCTTAGATACTTACTAGCTGTGTGACCCTAGGGAAGTCACCAAACTTCTCTGTGTCCTTTATAAAATAAGGTGGGGGGACTAGGCAGCCTTCTTGCTCACTAACAGACTCTAGATCTGAGATCCTACATGTCACCCTGGGCAAGTTCCTTCACCTTCCCCAGGCCTCTCTTTCCTCCTCTGTAAAATAAGGGATCAATCTCTAAAAACCCCCTTCCCAAGCTCTCCAATATAGGATGGCATGACATTCCTGAAGAGATTTGGAGAAGTTTCTGCACTCTTCTCCACCTTTCTCTCACTCCTTCTTCTGGCTGCCTGTTTCCTCTTCAACATTTTTCACTAGTTGCAAGTGGGCCCCACTCTTCTGGGCTCCTCCCTCCTCTACCATCTCCTCCCCTAGGCTCCCCACTCCTCCACAGCTGCTTTCCTTCTGCTCAAGCCTCAGGGCTGGTCTGATTCATGGGCCCCAGTTCACCCTGGGAGTGGGGCTCCCCTTGGGACACTGCCAAGGGGATAACTCTGAAAACTGATGCCTAAAACAGCAACCACCCCTCAGGACACTGGGCCCCCTGTAGGGGGGCAAAGAAGGGGGAGAGACACCAGCAGAAATGGTCTGATGAACTGCTCTTTCGTTATTTTTTCTGCAAGAGTTACCTCCTGTCAGTGTTCCTCTTTCTAGCATTGCTGCTTTCCCTCCAGAAGCTTCAAAAAGCATTTAGTAAGGGCTTACTATGTGCCAGGCACTGTGCTAAGCCCTGAGGATACAGAGAAAGGCATGATGGGATGTCTTCTTGTTTATGTGGAATGGTGAGGAGGGTGGGGGTTGCTATCCTGCAGGGTGCTTCTCACTGTCATTTTCCCAGAGTTCCGATAGGATCATAGATTTGAGCTGGAAAGGACCTTAGAGGTACTAGCCCTTCATTTAAAGATGAGCAAGCTTGATGCCCAGAGAGCTTAATGGTTTGCCTGGAGTTACAGCTAGTAATTTTCTTATGCAGAATTCGAACCCAGGTTTTGTTTTTTGGTTTGTTTGTTTTTTGACTCCAAGTTCAGTCTTCTATCCAGTATACTACACTGCCTCTCCTCTGCTCCTTCTGAATCTCATCTCTACCCTCTAGACCTTATCATGCTCCTCACTGTCCCCAACACGTCCTTCTCTCTTTTTTTGGTCTCTTCCTCTTCTGATACTGGAGTCCTATACTTCTACTCAGCCTTTGGGTCAGGGGTTGCTAGAGTCTGTATACCACAACCCTACTCAGGGTCTCATGACTCATTTTTCCCCTTTCTAGTCTCCATGTTCACTGTTCTATCCTAAACATTACTCCCTTTCTCAAGCTTTGGGCCCCCTCAGACTAGATTAAAGGCCTACAAGAACCTCTCACTATTTTTCTCCCTTACCCCTTTTGGTGGAAGAACCCCTCAGTCATGGAACAACAATAACACTTCTGATTCTGGACTATTCCAGGCTCTTCATTCCATCCTCTTGTCATAGCAGAAACCTGGTTGCTCCAGGATATCAGCTGCCTCAGTTTCTCTCTGGGGGACTCCTCATTTAACACCTCCCTTGATCTATTAACATCTATTTCTATTCCATATGAGAGACATTCCCTAAAAGGATAATGCCTTTATCTTTGGGTCAGGAGGCATAGACTCCATCTCCATCTCAATAAGCCCAAAAGCATTATCCCACTTTGCCCATGACTATGGCCTATCACCTCTCCCAGACTCCCACTCCTATTTCTCCTCTTTACCTAGTTGTTCAGCCATTCACTCTCACCTCCCTCATTAATTCCATTATTCAAATCTAGCCTTCCTTGCAAGCTCCAGACTAATATTTTCAGTTACCTAACTCTACAATGTGTTTCTTTTTCTGACTTCTCTCTTTGTGTTAAGGGCATTACCAGGAGAGGGAAAAATAGAAAGATAGATGATAGATATGGTGTCTGTTCTTTGTTCATCCTTTGTTTTCGAAGAGGATCAGTGACATCATGGTGATGTCTTGACTTGTGCATGAATTGGATTTAAGTGAAGCAGAGTTGTAGAGAGTTGTCAGTCTTACTCTTTCTTCCAGAGTCATCAAAGTCCAGTGCCAAGACAAAAGTCAGGATGACTGTCGATGTCCCAAGCATGCAGTGGATGACCTTGACATCTCTGATGTCTGACCAGGCTCTAAGCACTCCACAAATGGGTGTTGCCTCAGTCAAACTGAGACCTGTTAAAGACCTCAGCTTCAAAAGACCATGGTCTCCCACTGAATCCTGGGCCATCTCCAGTCATCCTGATCTATATATCTGAGGCCAGTGACTTTACACAGCCCTGCCTCTCTTAAATCCAAGTCATTTGCATGTCATAGCATCGCCTCCCTGATGTCATGGTCCTCTTTGAGAACAAAGGACAAACAGAGCCTGCTTCAGTCACATATATGGTCAATGGAAAAAATTGTTGTCATCTATCCATTGCCCTGGGGAAGGTACTACTACAGATAGATAGATAGATAGATAGATAGATAGATAGATAGATAGATAGATAGATAGATAGATAGATAGATGATAGAGTGAGTGAGTGAATGAGTGAGCATTTGTTAAGCATTTACTATGAGTCAGTCACTGAGCTAAGTACCAGGGTCATAAATACAAGGAAGCAAGGGGGTCTTTACCCTAAAGATACTTCCATTCTATGGAGAGGACCTCATACAGAGAAGTTCTAGAAAGTGAAGGGGGAGGATATACCTGTGGAATTTTGTTTTGACGATTGCATGAAGTGGAAAGTACACCTGGTTCCTATTGAGATAAAGCAAAAGGACACATCCAGGAGGAGTCAGGGATCAAGTCCAAGTTTCTGGTGGGTTCTCCCATGTTGGCAGCTTTGGCGTCATCTTTGACTCCCTCTTCTTCTTCCACCGTGTACGAGATCTAATCAGTTCCCAAAACTATGATGACCACCTCCCAAACTGTTCTCACAGTTTTCCTTTCTTTCTATTCCCCTAGGCCTTGATTTACCAACCATTTACATGATTATAATTGGGTAGATTATAACTATATTTTTATTATTATAATTATGTATAATTATATATGAGGATATGAGATCAATCCCTGAAGGTCAGGGAGGGGTTTCAGAAGAGCTGCATGGCCTTCTGAGAGTTGTAGTTTTCCTAGCTTGGATCCCATAATGGTTCAGTGTCTTTCCAGGCTGAGAAACTTCTCCCTGATGATTCATTATTGGATGGCAGAGATGCATGTAAGTCTCTCATTGGCAACTGGTAACGAATGGCAAGAGGGCACAGGAATGAATAGGAAAGGACTTTATTTCCCATATTGCCTTGAATCCCAAAACACATTCAGAATGGAATAAAGCAACAGAAATCACTGGAAAGATGAACCATGAGGTAGATGGAGGAACTTTGGGATGATAGCTATGACTGAAAAGCAAATGGTTGGAAATGCCTTAGGCAAGTTAGAAGCTGCAGAACAGGTAAGGGCTGAGGCCCAGATCTGGGATAAAGGTGGCCCCCAGTGGAGAAGAGAACACTGATCCAAAGAAGTGACAAAAGAAAAGAAAGTTGATGGTGAGCTGGTTCTGGGACTAATAATAGCGGTGGCCTAAGGCTAGTCCAGGAAGTTCACAATGAGAGATACTATCTGTACCCTTTTCCATTTGCTACCTATGTTATAAAAAAGGTACTTAGTATTCTTGGTTGCTTTCAGGAGGTAAACCACATCCCTCTAAAATGAATCAGTTTTTATGGCCCCCCAAAAGACTTCTGAATGGGCCCAAACTCAAGCCATAGATAATAAAATAATTGCTGAAAAGCCCCCAAGTCCAGATCCACTTTTTCTATTATAGTATAGACCACATGTTACAGTTCTACTTCAGATTTTGGAAAGAGAGGATTGTGTGGAGCTCATGTTGCTTGTCCTTCATTCTCAAAGAGGACCATGATATCAGGAAGGTGATGGCATGACTTGCAGGTGAATCGGATTTAAGTGAGGCAGGGTTGTGCAAGGAAGGTCACCAGCCTCACTTTGTCCTCCGGAGTCATCTGGGTCCAGTGGCCTTATATTCATCAGGACGATGGAAGATGGCTCAGGATGTAGTGGGAGACCTTGACCTTTGTAAGCTAAGATATATGTCAGGTTTCAGTCTGACTGAGGCAACATCCACTCAGTTATTAAGGCAGTTTAAGAACTGAGCCAAGAAATGGCCTCTTTAATAAAAAAATGAAATCAATCTGAGAGGGGAAGACCCTCAGGGTTTCTGGCCAAAAAGGAAAGTTACTATTTACATTTACTCTAAGCCATCAGAGCCCAAACAATGACCACTACATGGTACTTGGGCAAGGACCACAAGAGGCTGGAGAAAAAAGAGGAGCTGAGCTGAGGAAGAAGGATTTGGGAGGGGGATTTGCAGGTCTTTGAATGATGAAGAAGGCCTGACATCGAATATAGAGAAGAGATATTTGGGAAGACTTGAGAAGGAGCTAAAGGATCCCAAGGGCTGTTAGGTACATTATAGTGGAGTTTCCTTGGAGTAAACCCAATTCCCTCTGGCTCTCATGGATTGGACAACAATAGGTCCCTGCCCAAGCACCATATCCATGGTTATTTTTTGGACCCTCCTAGCTCAGGGTGAATGTAAATAGTAACCATTTATCTTTTGGCCAGTAACCCTGAGTGTCTTCCCCTCCCAATTTGATTTTTTTTTTTTTTATTAAAGGGGCCATCCCTTAACTCACTTCTTAAACAGACTGAATGGGTGTTTCCTCATTCAAAGTGAGAACTTGGAAAGACCTTAGCTTAAAAGGGCCAAGGTCTCCCACTGCATCCTGGGCCATCTCCAGTTGTCCTGATTGATATCTGGCCACTGGACCCAGATGGCTCTGGAGGGGAAAGTGAGGCTGATGACACAACCCCCCCTCCCTCAAATCAAAGTCAATTGCAAATCATGTCATAATCTCCCTGATAACCTGGTCCTTTTGGAGAACAATGGATAAACCATAACCTGGTTGGACTAGACAGGCCACTGGGTCCCTTCCAACTCTCCTCATTCTGTAACTTAAACTGGAGGAAGAAAAGAGAATTTATAATGATGAAGGGAAGGGGACCAAACTGAAGGAAGAAACTGAATGGAGGAGAAGGAACTGAGAAAGAGGAGAAGCAGAAGAAGCTGAGCTCGTGGAGAAGGGAGTTGGTAAGACAAGGAAAACAGATTGGTACAATAAGAAGTTAGGAGAGAAGGAGAAGGAAGGCGGGTATAGCTAGTAAATGGCATTCTAGCTGTCAATAGGGGCCTTAAAGAGGTGAGAAGAAGAATGAGAACTTGATTTGAAAATCAGTCCCAAGTTCTTTGTCAGTAGCAAGTTCTTACTACTAGCAAGCAACAAAGATTGAAAATCCCAATTCCAGCAAGTGTGGAGAGAAGAGAAGACTCTTCAGGGCCCTACGGTGTATCTAGGATGACTGCTTTTTTTCCTTGGCCAAGTGACTTCTATCTATGCTTCAAGTACAAGATGGTCTCCCACCTAGAAGAAATGGGAAATGTCCATCTCCTCATTACCTAAGGAACAACAAAATAACCTAACAAACCCAGAAGAGACTGATTCGGTGTGAAGCCAAGAAGAAGAGTGATCTAAAGACATAGATGAGACATGGGCCAGAAGGTTGGAGGGCAGAAAAATGGCTCTCTGAAGGAAACAAGGTTCTGGATGGCTATGTCATTTCATATATCTATTATGTCTATTTCAAAAGAAATAGAATTGGTCAAAAGGGGAAGGGCATAGTGCTGGATATTGACAAGGGGCATTTCCCCTGCAGAATTTTTATCTGTGGTAATCTTCCTATCCTTTCTCTGAGGTAGCTGGGTGACGCAGTGGCTAGAACACTAGGCCTGGAGTTAGGAAGTCCTGAGTTCAAATTCAGATAGGGAAGAGGAACCCTTGGGTCTAAGAAACACAGTTGAGGCTCTTCCCAGAGGAGGGAACTGGGAGGGAGGAGAAAGCAGCTGTTTGTCCTCTAAGGGGCATTAGAGGTGTGGAATTGTCACAAATCATCCAGGAAAGCTGAAAGGAAGAAGAGACAAGTAGTGGTGGTTGGTGCTGCAGCCACCCTGCTGAGGGTCACAGAGACTTGTATTGAGACATCGGTCTATGTATAACAACAGTAGAGAGGTTGGCTATTTTCTTGGGGCATTCATCCAAGACATCATAGAGAATCTCTCTGGTTTGACCATTCTGACCTCTGCCACTTATCACTTCTTCTCATTTATGTGAGCAAATCAAATATTGCTCAAAAAAAAAAAAAGTTTGCCCAAGAAGTCTTGAATGCTACTGGGCTTTGAAGGCAAGGGATGAAGAAGAGAAAAGCTGACTAGGGAAGTAATTGCTTTGGCTAAAAAGGTGATGTCTAACAATGGAGTTTGGATGCCTTAAAGTATGGAGATGACAGACTCCTGGCCTAAATGGGGTGGACCTTGGAAAAAGGCTGGTAAGAAGGCATTGCCTAGATGTCTTTCAAATATAATCAAATGGCTTTAAGATGAAAGGGTGGAGCAGGGAGGGATGCCTATGTACCTCTACCAAACTAGATGCCATAGAGAAATCTATAGTGAAGGAGGAATGGTAGTGGAGACTTCCAACCCAAACCCTCATCCCACACACATCCTGAAGTTCACAGGAGATAAAACCAAGCAAAACATCATTAGTAAAACTCATGATCTCCAGTGTCTATACACAAATTCCCAAATTTAGGCAGCAAGTAAGATGAACTGGAGGCTCAGGAAAATCTGATCCCATGGGTATCACTGAGACTATGGAGGACTAAACTCACACCTGGACCATGACTTGGGAAGGGCTTGCTTTATTCAAAAGAAACAGGAGAAGTAAAAGGGGATGGAGCGAGTGATATAATGTGCATTAAGGAGACAAATTTATACAGTAAGAGCCTGGACAGAACAGGGAGATATATGAAGAATTTGAGAAACAGATCATGAACCTGGCCCAGAAGCATGATACAGCATTGCTGAACCTTCAATTATCCAGACATCTGTTGGAGCTCTCTCTCTGCCAAAAGCAGAGCAGTTAATTTCATCCTTCAAAAGGTGGAGGAAACAACAAGGGGAAATTTTGTACTGGATCACATTTTTACTCACAGAGAGGCACTGGTTGCTAGGGTGGAAATGAAAGAAACCCTGGGGAAGAGTCACCATTTTCCCTCTCAGAGTTTGTGATAGAAAGAAATGAAGGAAGGAAACAAACATTTATTAAGCATTGCTCTCAACACTTTCCAAACATTATCTCATTTGATCCTTACAACAACCCTCGGAAGAAGGTGCTATTATCATCCCCATTTTACAATTGAGGAAACTGAGGCAGACAGAGGTTAAAATGATTTACCTAGAGCCATACATCTAGTAAGTGTCTGAGACTGAATTTGAACTCAGAGGAAAGACAGCAGGATCCCCACGGACAAAAATTCTATAGGGAAAGCATATCTTATCAGCATGACATCTTCTATTTTCTTTGAATAAGACGTAGCCATCTAGAGCCATGTTTCAATCATCAGTTTCATCCCATCCCATCTCCATGATCCTTAGGAAGTCAAAGACCTTTTGCATGTTGCCTAAACTTTGGAACAGTTGATCTGTAAAGAAGAAAATTTAGGGGTTTCAGTGGACTGCAAGATTAATATGAATCAAGAGTGTGATGTGAAAATAATAAAAGCTAACGGGGATCTTAGGCTGCAAAAATATAGAAGTGACAGTCCTACTGTCCTCTGTCCTCATTAGACCTCATCTGAAGTGTTATGTTCAGTGCTGGCACCACAGTTTTAGAAGGACGTTGATAAGTGGGAGAGTGTCCATGTGACCATGAATGATGGTGAAGGGCCTTGAATCAAGGCCTTGAATAAGCTGGAAGAGCTGGGGAGGTTTGGTTAGCATGGAAAAGAGAAGGCTTTGGAGATATGGAAGCTATCTTCAAGTATTTGAATGACTGTCATGTGTAAAAGCCTTATTCTGTTTGTACCAAGAGGGCAAAACCAGGAGAAAGGGATAGAAGATCAATTTCACCTTGGTGTTAGGAAACATTTCCTTTGGATAGCTGTTCAAAAATGGATTGTACTGCCATAGGAAGTAGTAGTTTCTCTCTCTTCTGCGATTTTTAAGCAAAGGCTATATGACTGCCTGTTGGCTATGTTATAGTGGAGAGTCCTTTCAGGTATAGGTTGAGTTAGATGGCTGCTGAGTTACATTAAAAAATTTGGTGATTCTGAGAATGAACGTAGTACCAGGTATCTTGCCTCACCTATAGATGATTTACTTCCATGTTTAGAAACACTGAAATTCCCTTATCTGATCACAGTCTATACTCATTCCACCTCTTCTTTTGTCTTGCTACCCCCAATCCTTTCTTTCTCCTCACTATGCCCTCCAATTCCACCACCACTCGGTTCTTTCCAAAGTTAGTATCCCTCATCTACACTCTCATCCCTTTCCCCTCTTGACCCCTTGATGAATCAGTTCAACTCTGAACTATCCTCTTTTCTTAAGTCCTTTGTCCTTTTATGCTATTTCTGATCTTCTCCTACCAAGCTTCAACCTTGAATGACTTCCACCGCCCACTGCCTTGACTTCTATACATGTGCTGCTGAATGCAACTAGAATCAAGAAACTATGCTGACTGGATCTACTATAAATTTATGTGACATAACGTTACCTGGGCTCTCATTGCTGCAAGGCAATTCTTTTATATCATCTTAATAAATTCACTATCCCACCATACCACAATAACTCTACCAAACCTTTTCACTCCTGCTCAAACCTCCCATGGTTCCTTCTCCTCGTATCCCCTCAGCTGAGAAACTTGTCTTATATTTTACTGAAAAAGAAATTGAGGTCATTCACTAAGACCATCACCTTTTTCTCCCTTTCTCATCTCACATCATTGCGATGTCTTTTGCCACTATCTCCTCCATCACTCCTGTTTCAGAGGTGGCCCTTCACCTTGGCAAACCATAGCCTTTCTCCAAGGCACACCCATGATCCCATTCCATCCTATCTTTTCCAGGCGAATGCTGCCTCTGTCATCCCCACTTTTGTTTATTTTCAATCTTTCCCCTTCTACTGGCTCCTTCTCTGCTGCCTACAAACATGATCATGTCTCCCCCTTACTCCAAGCTACCTTTTCTGATCCCGCTTATTTCTAGCCTTCTACTATTTATTATTTACAAATTATCCTTTATATAGCTTGCTTGTATATGATTATTTATATATTGTTCCCCGTCCCTCCCATTAGACTGAGTTCTTTCATTTGCTTTTCTTTGTATTGCCTGAACTTAGCCCAGTGCCTGGCACATAGTAGGCACTTAGCATATATTTACTGATAATATATTTACTGACTGACTACCAGCTATCTCATTCTACACATCCCAGAACTATTCAACTCTTAATTTGCTCTCATTTTCTTTAATAAAGATAAGCATTCTTCAGTTTGGGAAAGAGAACAAAATGATGGGAAGAATGCAGAAGCCAAAGGTGTGGGAGATGCTTAAGCGAGCACCCAGCTGCCTTTAGTGAGTCCAAGTTGCTGGGTGTGGACAAATTACATACTACCTGAAAGACCCTGCCAGTGGCCTTTGAAATATCAGGGATAGTGGGAGATTAGTTGTCCTAATCTTCAAAAAAGGGAAAAGTGGGAAACCTTCAGCTCATAGGCCAGCAATGTTGACTTCAATTCCTGACAAAGTTTTTGCTGAGAGGCGTGTGTGTGTGTGTATGTGTGTATATGTGTATTGTGTATTTGTGCATATATACACGTGTGTGTGTTTATGTGTTTATATGTGTGTGTATGTGTGTGTGTTCATATGCATGTGTATGCATGTGTGTGTGTGTGTGTGTGTGTGTGTGTATGTGTGTGGTTTGTGGTTACTCAAGAAGGAAAGTAGTAATCCAGCATGGCTTCGTCAGAGCAGGCCCTACTGGACTCACCTCTCGGCCTTTGCCAACAGGGCTACAAGCCCAGCAGGCCCAAGGGGCATGCTCTACCAAGATTTTAGCAAAGCATTTTATAAAGTCTTTGTGTTCTCCTGGGGCTAAGACAAAGATGGTCATGGCAGCCTCAGTGCCTATTTGCCACCTCCTAGCCTCATAATCCTCATCTCCTGCCACTTAGAGATCATCTATTTCAACCCCCTCATTTTCTAGAGCAAGATTCAGAGGCCCAGAGAATGGAAATCAGCTGCCTGAGCTCACACAGCGAGCTGCTGGCAGAAACAGAAGGAGAGCTTGGGGTTTTTGACACCCTGTTACGCTCCTTTTCTGTACCCAAGCTAGGATGGTAGCCAGTGCCTTGAGGGTCCATCCAGTTTTTTAGAATGGGGTAGAGTGGCAGGCCGAGTAATATACCTGTGTAGGAACTGAACAGGAGTTGGCAGTGACTGACAGATCTCCCTGTAGCTGTGCCTGCGGGTGGCAAGGCCTGACCTGTTGTGACACATTCTATCTAGTTGGTAATAGCTAGTCTATTCCTATTTTAACTCATTCCACTTATGGTCTCCTTACCCATAATGACAGAATCTATTTGGGGGAAAAAACCACGTTATATTGGTAAGCAAAGGTCATTGTTGTGTTCTTATGTGCTCCTCCCTTCATTCTCTATATAATTTCCTTGCCTCTAATTGATTGATTTTCAATGTTGTTTTGGATTTTTGTTTATCAAACATCAGTAATAAGGTGTTCACCACTCTCCCCGCCATTGTCTACTCTTAGATTGCGATGGCTGTGTTTTGTACAAATCCACTGGAGAACCTTTGGTTATCATGGGGAGTGTGCATTACAGAGGTGGAGATTAACCTTCCAAAAAACTCCATTAATGTAAGTGGGTCCATTGCGCTTATGGTATTTTATATGCTGCATCAGGTGGTGCCATACCTGCCTCTGTGGAACTTGGAAAATAGGCTTTATTCTATACCCTTATATCTTTAATCACTCAACATCCTTCTTGCAGTATTCAAAGTTGTTATTGGATTTGGTCCTTGTCCAAATTAAAGCTGGAAAACCCCAAAGGGAAGCAGCAGAAGAATGACTCTGTAAACTTTGAAGCACTATATAAATGGGAGTTATTCTTGTCATCATGATGAACACTACTTATCATTTTAGGAAATAAACAAAATTAAAATGGTATGTGGTTTCATATGGCATGAGCCTCAAAGATGTTTGATGTTCGGGGGGAAAGAGAGATGTTCGTGACTACAAAGCTTCATGGTCTGGATCTTGTGTTCTTCTCTGTGCCTTCTTGGTGTCTCATGTTTGTGTTAAGTCATTAAAAGGAACTTCCACTGAGGAAACTCCCTCTACCAATGCATATCGGAAACTGCTCTGCAAATTCTTATTTGTTTCCCAAGGCACTGAGATGTTAAAGTGTTGCCCAGGGTCACACAGCCTGGATGTGGCAGAAGTGAAATGCCAATGTCCAGGGCTTCCAGACTCCAAAGCCACCTTCTATCCATGATCCCAGGCTGCCTCTCATAAAGCTTCCGAGATTCATAAACTAAATCACAAAATCACACAACTTCAGAATTGGAAGGGACTCTGGTGGTCATGTAGTTAGTCCAACCCATAACGTAAAAAAAAAATTCCCTCCATAGCGTATCCAGTGATCATTCAGGCTTTGCTTGAGGGACTCTCAGGAAGGACAACCTCCCAAGGCAGCCTATTCTACTTCGGGGAAGTTCTACTTGGTAGGTAGTTTTTCCTGACATCAAGTCTAAATTTGCTTCTTTGCAAATTCCACCTGGATCTGCCATTTGGGGCAAAACAGAACATGTCTAATCCCTTTTCCACATATCATCCTTTCAAGTACTTTAACATAGGTCTTGCATCACCCATAAGTTTTCTGTTCTCCAGACTAAACACCCCCACTTCCTTCCATAAGGCATGACTTTGAGGTCATTCACCATCCTGGTGTACACTCTATGTACTCTACAATGTGCTCCCCAGAACTGACCACAATATTCCACATGAGGCCTGACCAGAGGAGGGTGCAACAGTATTACGACCTTAGCCCAGGAGCTTTCTTGGCCATCATATAATACTTGATTCATACTGAATTGTTAGTCCACCAAAACTCTTTGATCTTTTTTTAAAGGAAAGATGGTGTCTTGCAATGCTTCCTCCATCTCAGACTTGGAAAGATGACTTAAACACCAAGTGGCAAATCTTGATGTTTAAACCTGTTGCATTGTATTTTATTGGATTCAGTCCAATGTTCAAGATCTTCCTGAGTTTGATCTCTTCCCCCCCCCCACCCCCCAGTGTGTTAGCTTTCCCTCCCTGCTTTGTATCATCTGCAAATAGGATAGTCATGCTATTTATGTCCTATGCAAACCATGGGTAAAAATTTATACTAACCCAGGGTCAAGCACACATGCCTATGGAGCTCCCTGGAAGCCCTCCTACAAAGTTGATTTTGAATCATTAATGGAGACTTTAGGTCCAGCCATTCAACCAGTCCTGACTCCACCTAACTGCCCTCTAATGGAGCTCAGTTCTTTCCATCTTTTCCACAAGACTAGCATGAGAGCCTTTATCAAATACTTGTATACAATCTAAGGGAGCTATCTAGAGAGAAATATCAATAGCATCCCCCTGATCTGCCTGTTAAGTAAACCTGTTAACGAAGGAAATGAGTTGAGTCTGACATGACTTGACCCGGAAGCTAGGCTGACTCTAGGCTCTCTGCTTCCTTTTCTGGATGTTTGCTACCCATCTCTTTAATCTAGAATTTTTACAGGAATCAAAGTTGAGCTCACTGGTTTATAGTTTACAGGTTCTAGTCTTTTTCCTATTGGAAGTGGCCATGTGAGTAGAGAGACGGCAAAATACGCAACTGATATTATGAAGGTAAAATCATATGATCATAAGAAATCATATGAAGGTGGTTGAGTTGTTTCAGTCATGTCTGACTCTTTGTGACCCAGTTTGGGGGTTTTCTTAGCAAAGGTACTGGAAAGAGCAGTTAGGTGGTGCTGCAGGGGATAGGGTACTGGGCCTGGAGTCAGGAAGACTCATTTTCTTGAGTTTAAATCTGGTCTCAGACACTGGGTATATCACTTCATCCTG
Source organism: Notamacropus eugenii (assembly GCF_028372415.1). NCBI lineage: Eukaryota > Metazoa > Chordata > Mammalia > Diprotodontia > Macropodidae > Notamacropus > Notamacropus eugenii. The sequence goes on along the minus strand of NC_092879.1, from coordinate 29,806,515 downwards.
TTTGCCTCAGTTTCCTTATCTGTAAAATGAGCTAGAGACAAAAATGGCAAACCACTCCATCATCTTTGCTAAGAAAACCCCAAACAGGGTCACAAAGAATTAGACAAGACTGAAAGGACTGAACCACCACCACCACCACCACCACCACAGAAATCAATGGAATTTTTCATCTGATTGAATATGATATGCTATGACAGATAACAGCCAAAGATGAGTTCAAGGTTTTAAGACTCGTTGCCTGGGGAGATGGTAATGCTTTCAACAATACAGGGAAGTTAGCAGGGGAGAGGGTTGGTGGATAAAAATGAGTTCATTTTGGACCTGGTGAGTTTGAGTTGACCATAGAACATGCAGGTGGAGATTTTCAACATGCAGTTAATGATGTAGTATCTGGGATTGGAGTTCAGGGAAGAGATTAGGGCTGAATGGATGGATCTGGGAGTCATATGCATAGTCAACTGAACAAAACCATAAGAGTGGATGCAATCAACAAAAGAGAAAGTGTAGAGAGAGAAAAGAAGTTTGAATTACTGATGGAGACTGAGGGTTAGGCAGGATCAAGGGAAGAAGGGATTTGAGTAAGTTGGTAGGCAAAGATAAAGGAGTTCTCAGAGAGAGAGATGTTGAAGATGAAAGGGAGGGAATGATCAAGGAAGTAAATGTCCCAAAGAGGTGAGAGGACATGCACTGGGATTCAGGAAAGAAACAGAATAATTGGCCTTGGCCAAGCAAAGGAAACCAGAAGAGTGAGGTGTGGAGGATGAGAGAGGAGGATATTCATGATTTATTCAATTTAATTGATCAGTAAGTACTTATTAAACATCTACTATGTACCACATGCTGTGCTGGACCCTGAGAACATAAATACAAAATCATCCTCAATGCCCAGGAATTAAAATCTAATATAGGGAGACAGCATGTGCATACATTGTATAGCCCTTTGGAATTTACTCCCTCAATTTGAACTGGTGCTGGCAAGTTGAGGCCCTAGAGGGGCATCTTGGGTTCTAGGGTAACTTTGTGAGTGACTACTCCTAATACTGCAGCTCAGGAACCCCCACTGGACAAGAGTCACTTCCCTTTGACGATCAGCCAATAGATTCAATTAGCTTTCACAAAAGGCATTTACTCAAGTGGCATGGCAAAAACAGTAGTTGTAAAGCATTCCCCCCTTCCAAACTTAGGGCACCTTCTCCCACAAATACACACAGGATCCTGGAGGGAGGCAGAGAAGAGGAGACACGAACATCTACAATGGTAGTAAGGTATTTGTCAGGAACGTGTGGTTAAGGCAACTTAAAAGTTCGCAACAGTGGGGCTTTGATGTCCTTTTTTTTTTTCTAAGGACTGAATTTCACTCTGAGTCAAGATGACATCTCCGTTGGCTGTGTGGCTTAGTCAGGCTTGCCCTACTCGGGCCAGGACAATCTGTTGCTGATCTTGGCTGGACTATGCAGGTAGATCAGTTGCCACACAGAGATGCTGGGAGACTGGGCCAAACAGGTCAATAGGTCATTGGGCTCTTTGCAGGGCATGGAGCATCCGTTGGACTGATCAATCTGATGGACTCCCTGGAATCACTCTCCAATGGACACTTTCAGTCTCTACCACCCCCGACCCAGCTGAGTATTGCCTGTGCTTTTTTTTTTTTTTCTGCTCGAGTATTACAATGATTTTTTCAGCTTGGGTACTCTTTTGGAACACAGTGACTCTTGGCCTAGGACCGGAAGAAGTCTCTGCTCCTTGGCTCCCCTGGGGACTTCAGCTCTGAGGCTTGTCACTTCTAGGCAGGAGAGGGGAAGAGGCCTAGCTTCCCCTGTTCTACAATACTTCCAGCTTCACAACATGGTGCCCTCAATATGCCACTCCACTTTTTCTTATGGTGAGCCAGTTACATTTCCGAGATTTCCGTTGGAGTCTTATGCAGATGAGTGGCTGGGGACAAAGGTCTGGAGGCAGTCTGTGCTCAGGGACAAGTTCATTGTCTTTGCAGGTCTTTTCATATGCAGTGGAGATATTCAAGCCCTTTCAAAGTGTGGAATGCTTGCGTTACATCTGAAAGGACTTTCATTTACATTTCAAATGTCTCTAACTTTGTCTCTTCGGGGCTTTTGACTTTGTTCAAGTCTAAATGGGGAACTATGGTACTTACACAAGTATATTAAAAATACATACAGAATAGATACAAGATAACCTGGGAGGAAGAAAGTGCTCGCAGTTGGGGAGGGTTTAGGAAAAGCCTGGTTTGGCATTGAACTTTCCAGACTTTGCCACCATGGCTCAACTACCTTGTCATTCCTAAGCTTCCCTCTACACCCCCAACAGGCCTCCTGGTCTCCTCCCATTCCTGAGGTCCTCATAGGGTCTCTACTGGGGTGTAGGTCAACCTCCATTCTCCTCCTGTATCTGCTTCAGACTCTATGGGTTTGGACACCAAGCCCCAAATGCTCCAGGTACCCCCCTCTCCATTTCCATTTTTCATCTCCTTTGTGGGCTGCTTTCCCTCTCTGGACTTCTTTTTGCTTTCAGTCCTTAGTCCCCAAGGGCTAAGCAAAGTGCCTGGCCCATTTTGAGTGCCGCTCAGAAAAGTGCCCAGCACGTTTTGAGTGGCTGGTAAATGCTCTTTGCCTTGTAGCTCTGAGCTGAGCTCCGAGGAATGCTAAGGAGGGAAGGAGTATATTCCAGGCCTGAGGAATGCCTGGAATGCACAGATTTGAGAAGTGTATTGTACCTACTGAACTATAAAAAAATCATCTGACTGAGGGAGAAGGGGTGGGGGGTGAAATTGACTTAAGGAAAGAGAAGATTTGGAACAACTGTGGGCTAGGGGACTGGGAGTCCAGGAGAGATGGAAGAAGATACCAGCTCAGCAGTGGTCCAGGCGGATCAGAGAACCTGAATTCTACAGTGGACCACAGTCATCAACAAAGTGTCATGACTTTGCCCAGCAAAGAAAAGCAAAAAGGGAAGATGGCAGGTGAGAACAAGAGCTGGGAATTAGCAGAGCAAGACGGAGGCAGGGCAAGGAGGAGAAGGGGGAAGGCTTGGGCCTTGCTGAAGGGGCCAGCTGGGGCTTCAAGGCTTTTAAAATTCTTTGTTAAGAGGGATGGCTCACTGGAGAGGGGAGGGATGTGTTTGGGAACAATAGTGATACACAAGCAATAGATAGGGCTTCATTTTTTAAAAGAACACAAATTGAAACTGAATGATATGTAACTATAATAATCAAATGTGGCCCACAGAAGAGATGAAAAAAAAGGAGCTTCCCTCCCTTCTTTGCAGACAGGGAAGGGGAGGGGCTATGTGGAACATTGTAGAAACTGTCAGACTCAGTTGATGAATTGGTTAGTTTTTCGGAACTGCTTTTATTTCACTTTCTTTGTTACAGAGAATGGTTCACTAAGTAGAGGAATAGGGGAGGGATATTTGGGGAAATAAAGGTGATATGAAACAAAAGATATCAATAAAAAATTTTCTTACAAAGAAAGTAATGCCTCTGTTTTCTTATAACCTCCCAATTTCCCCAAACACTGGGGGCCCTGATCTGTCTGATTCTACTCATCTAAAGGCTATACTGCACCAGAAACAGAAAGGAAGGTCTCTGTGTGTGTATGCATGTGTGTGCATGTATTTGTGTGTGTATGTGTGCACATGTGCATGTGTGTGTGTGTGTGTGTGTGTGTGTGTGTATGTGTTGAATTTTGGGCTACCCTAATGGGGAAATAGTACAAGATAACTTGACTACAAGAGAACAGTTACTGGAAAGAAGACATCAGGCAGTGACATTTTAGGTGGTTTTTCTAAGGCTAAGATTCTCAGAATGAATACATCTCCTGAAGTACACAAGTGCCCACAGAAGCCTTTCATATATCTTCAGGTATACCAGTGTTTCTCCAGATTTTGAACCAGATGTGCCCACACATTTTGATTTCCCCCACCCCCCATCTCCATCCTTCCCCCTACACACACACACACACACACACACACACACACACACGCACGCACGCACACACATGCAACCATAGAAGTACCCATAGCTTCCTTTATTCTGTGGGGATGCAACAAGGTGCTGTAAAAAGAGGACGAGATATGGAATCAAAAGACTTGGATTTAAACTCTGGCCCTGGTACTTACTAACTGTGGGACCCTGAGCAGTTCATTTTACTCCTCCGGGCCTCAGTCTCCTCCCCTGTAAAATGAAGGGATTGGGCTCAGTGAGGTCCCTTTCAGCTCTAGATCTCTCTGATTCAATAATTCCCTCAACACCATCCATCCACCCATAAACACATACACAAGATGGTGTCTAGTGGAAAGAAGGGTAGGGGAAGGATACATAATGCTTTGGATGGGATGGATGAGAAATAGAAAAAAGTACAGATGACAAAGGGAACAACTTAGTGATAGAAGAGACCAGAGGATGTTCCTGCTTGCTTTGGAAAGACAGCGAAGTGAAGAAATTATAAAGGATCTCTTGTTCATACGGATAAAGGCAAATTGTCTTTAAAGATGTCCTTCAGATGTGTGTCTAGCTGAGAGATACAGAAGAGCTAGAGTCACTGGCAAACCTCTGCCAAAGATAATATTCTATTTCCCTAAACCACAGAGAAGACCTTATCCAGCAGCTGCTTCTGATATGGTTTCTTGCCCAGAAATTTGGTTCCTGGACTGATTAGTCCTTTCTAGGAAACACTCGCCTGGGTTTTGTTATTTTCCGCAGGCTCTAGTGCTAACCACCGTTCTCCCTCGTGGTTCTGTGGATGTGGACGCATTAGGTACACAGTCAGTTAATATTGTCAGTATCTTCTATCTGATGCAGTAAAGAGGTCTCCGAGGAAACCACACAGGGCAATTGTGCCCGCTTCTGCTGGAGTTCTTGGAAAGCTATTGGTCCAGTATTTATTGAGTTGAAACTTTATTATATGTGTCCCCAAGGATATCAGCAGGAGGAGAATTTTATCAGCACAATCGAGATTAGCTGAGAGTATATTCAACAGCTACCCTGCTCATTTCAGAACGAGTTCTGTCTCTCTCACCCATTTCACCCCCTACTCCCACCCTGACCCCCCACCCCCCACCCTGGGATAGTTACCCTGGTCTATGGTCAGCAGGGCATGCTTTGGAAGTCACAAATAAGAGTGGTACTTTGTACTCCTACAGAGCCTTTCATGGAACTGATCAAAGTGGATTCCAGGAAAAGTATGTTGATGTGAAGATACACAAAAGCAGCTTTACAGGTTTGCTCCACCTCCTCTCCTAACCCCATCCCCATCCCTTCATGAGGCTACTGCAAGTGATAAGGAAAGCCAATTGCAAATAATCTAAAACTAAGAAGACAGTCTGGAAATCACTGGAGGCTAACTCCAACTGAGGTTCTTGGGGTGTGTATAACCCCCTTAAGACATCTGATTAAGAAGAATGAGAACTGATGACAACGAAATCATTCTTTGAGCTCTGGGACATTATACCCACTGAAAGAGACATTAAGTGATTTGTCTGCTACCATATTTGGATACATATGAGATTTCATCAAGGTGAATATTCCCTGTACTAACCCATCCTGCACACCATCCTTGACCATGGCCTTCCACACATTGTTCCACCATACATTGAATCAATACCAGAACCAACTCACTCAGCTTGCTAAAAATAACCGCATTCACCAACCATTTATAAAGTGTGTACTACGTGCCAGGTACTGTGTTAGGTGCTGGGGATACTAAGATGGAACTTCCCAAGGTTTTAAAGTAGGACCTTGAACAGTTTAGTCACAGACAACACTCAAGAGATCTGTAGCCAGCTGCTTCTTATATACCTGGATTTGTTCCTCAATAGTTAGCATACCTTCATTCCCTTGGACTCTCCCCTCCCAGAATGCTGAATCCCTGGCTGATGATATATGAATCCCATTCCCCAACCCCTCACTGATTGCTCTCTTTACCCTACATCCACTTCAACCCTGGAAGGCAAACAAGGTCACCTTTTGCCTCCTTTCTTACCTACGTGTGTGTTCGTCCTTCATTGCTGAAGAAGACCATGCTATCAGAGAAATGATGACATGACTTGCATTTGACTTTGTTTTGAGTGAGGGAGTGCTGTGCAGGTCACCAGCCTCACTTCTCCTCCAGAGCCATCTGAATCCAGTGACCAGATATTCATCAGGGTGACTAGAGATGACCCAGGCAATTGGGGTTAAGTGACTTGCCCAAGGTCACACAGCTAGTGAATGTCAAGTGTCTGAGGTGAGATTTGAACTCAGGTCCTCCTGACTCTTGCACTGGTGCTCTATCCATTGCACCACCTAGCTGTCTCTCCCCTTCTTACCTAGCTGAATGCTGAACAGGCATGGCCTCAGATAAATTGAGACCTGGGAAAGACCTTAGCTTGCAAAAGCCAAGGTCTCCCATTGCATTCCCAGGCCATTGCCAATTGTCCTGATCTATATCTTGCCATTGAACCCAGATGGCTCTGGAGTAGATAGTGAGGCTAGTGAGACTCTGCACAGCCCTGCCTCACTTAAATCCAAGTCACTTGCAATTCATGGCATCACCTTCCTGATGTCAAGGTCCTCTTTCCAAACACAGGACAAACAATGACACTTCAACCCTACCCTCATTCCCACAATGCCATCCTCCAAAAATGCCCATCCTTTCTACTTGTTTCTACCTCTAATTCATCTTTCACATCACTGCCAGATGAATCTCTTTTTATGTGGAGAGCTGACCACACCATTCTTCTGTCCCAATCTTTCAATAGCTTTCTGTTGCCTGCCAAGTCAAGTTCAGTCTTCTTAGTCTGGGATTCCAAGACATCCATTGATTGACACACCCTTGTATCTCCAGCCTTTCTCACGGTACACTTCTCCCCATGTCACCATCCTACACTGTTCCTGGTTTAGTTGATGCCATATACATGCTCCCCCTTCTCTATCCTTATACCTAGAATGCTTTTGCCCTCTACTCTGCCTAATGAAATCCTGAGAAACCTGTAAGATCCAGCTCAAATGCTACCTCCTTCAGAAAGCTGGCCCTGGGGAATTCAATCTTGGTCTTTTCTGCATAGTTTGCGCTATCCCTTTCCTTAATAGACTGTAAGTTCCTTAAGTGGAGGGCCTAGCAGAGTTCTCTGCATGGAACAGGTGCTCAAGAGCTATTTATCTGAGGAAGATCAGTCTTTAAAAATACATTTGGATTTATATCTTTTTTCCCGTTATACCATCTATATGTTCCAGTGTATTCTTGGCCATTTTTCCTCCCAGATGGATATCCATTATAACAAAGTAACAACGAGGGGGAAAATAACAGTTCAGCCAAACTTACCAACATATCCCCCAAACTGGACCTTGTATGCAGTATTCCACATCCATAGTCCCTCACCTCTGCTCCCCTCCAAGAGATGACAAAATCTTGGAAATAGTTGCCAATTAGACAGGTTTGGCACCATCCTCTGCTCCTCATTCTTCCTCACCTGTCCATGTCATTCTGTTGCCTAAACTTGCCATTTCTACCTCCCCCACCCCCACTCTGACATCTCTTAAATCTGACTCCTCTCTTTACTCATAGCTACCACCTTGGTTCAGGTCTTTGTCATCTCTTGTCTACATATTAGGCTTACGAGGTAGCTAGGTGATATGGTGGTTAGAGTGCTAGGCCTGAAGTCAGGAATAATTGAATTCATGTCCAGCCTCAAACATTTACTGACTTTGTGAAGCTGAGGAAAGCATTTGACCTCTCTGTTTGCCTCAATTTCCTCAACTGGAAAATGGAGATAATA